>NC_143047.1:11965000-12137500 GCF_057628025.1 Oncorhynchus mykiss
ATCAGAACGGACTGTATTAAGAATAGTGCTTTCCAATAACCCTCAGCTCAGTCCTTTTGCCTGGAAACACAGTGACTGTTACTGATACCCGCAGACCACTTAGCCGTGCTGGAAACATGTTTGTGACGGCCAGAGACCGGGTTGCCCTTGTAATGTCTGCCATAGGAGAGAGATAGATCATGTTATGGCAATATGAGCAGTTTGTAGGGGACTTACTCAATACAGAAACTTCTCCATCCCGGCCCTCCTCTGTTCCTGAGCCCATGGGAAGTGTGATGTTTTCATTCGTCCTCTCTTTTGTTATTTTTTTCTTTTTTTCTTAATTGGCTCAGAGGCCTTGAGCAGCACCTGGCATATATCGGGGCGAGCCGACATGATCTGCTCTGTTTAGGACACCGTCTCCTCTGGCTGTTCAGCTCCCACGGTTAGCCTGACACACACATCACTCTCTGTTCTCTGTTAGCCACTGCCTCAGTCATAACGCTCCTTTTTGACACGGGCTCGTTTTTATCGTTATCCTTTCTAAGAAGGTCAAACGGATGTTTCCACCAGGCGTATCTACAGTATGAGTGGTTTATTACCTTTCAGTCCAAATGAACTATTTCTTATTGTTTTTATCCCTCCCTTTCCCTTGCACAAGCACACAGAGACTGTAGCCGACACTCTTACAGACTTGGGCATCCATGATCTGCCTGCAGTGACAGGTCAGCCATAGACTGTGCAGTCTTTATTCTCCCACAGTCTTTAGCTCTTGACGGACAGTGGGAGAATAAAGCTGGAGTAGAGACAAACGCTTATGAACTGGCCATCCCCCAGGCCGGCTCCTCTGCTCCCGGACACATGTGCACACACACACACACGCACGCACGCACGCACGCACACACACACACACACACACACACACACGCACACACGCACACACACACACATACACACACGTGCATGCACACACACACACTGACCTGGTCCTGCTGAGACAAGCTGACATACAGGCCTCATCACATGATGAATTTACTACTCCATACCCTTGAGCCCTAACAGTCCTCAGCCAACACAGTGGGAGAGGCTGCAGTTTGTGTCTGCTCAACGGAGACGACACTCTGCCACTGCAGGTACAGAGGCTCTGACCACTGGAGAAGCTTGACCTTACAGTGTGTGGTTTGTAGTCCTAGTTGAATGGCATCTACAAACACGAAGAAATCAGCTGTTTTAGTGGAATAGAGACAAAGGAGCAGAGAGGGTGTGAGAGAGAGATATAAAGGCACACTATTTTGAGGAACTTATTAACAGCTCCTTCTGGTACAACAATGAATAACCTAGTTCAGTATTTAACATGGGACTGAATCCCTAGTGAGGACTTTTAACTTTCTTTGATGCATCAACACCCCCTCCCCTCTGCCTCTCCATAAGTGTATTTCTTAGTGTTATGTGTGTTGGTTTTTCTAGTTAATAACCAGAGAAATAGACCAGATCGCTATTCCCTGAACTTCAGCCTAAATTTACATCAACACACAGAGACTTCTGAAAGCTCTTAATACAGGGACATTTTTATTTTTTTAAATGAAGTCAATCCCTCAAGGCCTTTGGATATAAATACAAATATTTTTGGTAAATCTATAGACATGTACCTTGAATCAGAGTAAAAATGAATAAGGTGGACCAGGTTTCCCCAACTGATGGCCCGACCACCGAATTTGGCACGCGTGTGGTTTTATTTGGCCCCCAATATATTCTGAGCAAAAATAAGATAAAATCATATTATTCATTTTGGGGAATTTTCATTGTTGGACATAAAAGACTGTAAAAACACCAGAAAATCAACTCCAAGTGATTTTAATTTTGTAAATCTGTTCCCAAGTATCCCCACGCATAATAGAGAGACACGTGATCGTATACAGATGTCAGCGAGGTTTGAAATGATTATATGTTTTAGTCAAATATCTGTTTGGGCTTTGTGCGGTCAATTTGCAGTCTACAAATTATTTGTAATATGTCTCGGCCCCATGACCACCAAGGCCAACGACAGAATCGAGTTGATAACTCCTAGGGTATACATTCTAATGCTTTTTCCCAGCCATTACATTTCCCTGTCGGATGTTTACAGATCCATGCTAATGGACGAATGGATGCTACTGTAACGTAGAGCTGGGACATTTAAGCCTATAGCATAGAAATGAAATACGTTTGCTAATATGGGTGATGTTAATGGGACAATTGATGGCTACAACCATCAAACTAGTAGTCGTAGTAGTTTAAAGGAGAATTTTAAAAAAAAAAGTGTGGTGAACATAAATATTAGATGGGGGCAGTGGAAAGGTAGGCTCCTAGATGGCAGGTAATCGTTGCGATAAGCCTTCACTGGCCGCCTGCTCGTCTTCTTTCTGGAACATCAATGTTATAAACGTATCCTTCTATTTATTGTTGTCGCATCAATTCAAGCATTTTATCGCAATATGGATTTTTGTCCGTATCGCCCACTTCTACTTGGAACCAAAAAGGGTCCTACCTGGGACCAAAAACGGTTCCCCTATGGTGAGTCTCAGAACCCTTTTGTAACCCTTTTTTGTAAGTGTACTGTAGCACTTAGAAATAATGACTAGGATGCCCCAGAAAGGGTTATAGGTCAGAATAAGGGGGTGTACATGTATAGGTTGGACATGGAGGGTGAGGTGGTACTTAGGTGATTGGGAGTGCTGTTTGCTGACTAAACTCTGAGCCTTTACAACACGCAAGCTATTATTGGCCGACAGATGGTGCATCACATTTTAATGCTCACACCTTCTGTGGCTCTCTCTCCCTCCCCAGACACAACCCCCCCCCCCCCTTCAGAGGAATGGAGCATAACGCTTCTTTTTAATACACAACACTCTCTCTCAAACCCATACACAAACACAAACACACATGCTCACCTCTCTGTCGGTGTTTGTCTCTTATGGAGACTTGAACACCTTACTTTCTTTCTCTGTTTGTCATGCACATTCTGTACATATCCACAGCAGCACACAAACGTGCAGATCATTCTGTCATATATGTTTGCATGTAGAGATACCGGATGTTTCCTTAAACTGTACATGTTAATTAGAGACTGCTTTGTGATATTAAAGGACTTCCCTGTACAGTTGTTTTCTTCACCTCCCAAAGAAATGTATTGCTTTCCTCCTCAAAGTGATATTTCAAGGTTTTGGCAATGAGGCCCTTTATCTACTTCCCCAGAGTCAGATGAACTGAATATGTTTGTCTCTGCGTGCGGTTTGAGGAAAGTTGCTAACTAGCGTTAGCGCAATTTCTAACTGGAGTTAGCTCAATGACTGGAAGTGTATGGGTATCTGGCTCACGAAACTAGCTCTAAATTCCTTTATACTAGACACATTATAGACGTAAAAATATGCACAAGTTTGTCTGACTCTGGGGAAGTAGATAAAGGGCCTCATTGCCAAAATCCCGAAGTATCCCTTTAATAATGATGTAATTTATTCAGAACATATTGTGGTCATCTTTATACATAGAAATTCAAACACAGCAATATAAAAGGCTATTTTAAAGATGGCAACAAGGTTTCCCTAATAAAAGTACAAATAGTTTGGCTAACTTTACATGTGCAATTCTTTATTTCTACACTTAGAGTGGCATATGTCATGCCAAAATGGTTAGTTGAGCCATGGCTTGTTTCTAGGAAACCATTTAATCATGTGACCAAACATTTAGGAAGAGTTCATCATTTCATGGAGTTTGTGACGGAAGAACCCATGTGGCCTTTTATAAAAGGCTATTTTAAAGTTGGCGACAACATTTCTCTAATACAAGTGAAAAGGGTTTGGCTTGGTTAACTTTACTTGTGCCATTTTTTATTCTAAATTTAGGCTCAATCCCAATACCCCCCCCGTAGCCCCCCCCCCTTAGCCCTCCCCCTTGTTTTCAGGTGTCCCTCTGTGATGGAGTGTCTCTCAAAAACAAAGCAACTAGTGGTAGGGAGAGGTGAATAATCCTAAGGAATGGGACATCACTCGCACACAGCAAAAGCCGCCAAAGGATAGCCTACCACGCAATTCATTGACTACGAGCCTTGTGTTTTTCACAATGTAGCCATCCTCTGGCTGCCGTGGCTGTGATTCAACGTAGGGTAGTATCGAAGCAGGAACATTCATTTACATAATAGCAGCTTGACATGTCACAAATCAAATCAAACTGTATTTGTCACACAGTGTAGACCTTACAGTGAAATGCTTACTTACAAGCCCTTAACCAACAGTGCAGATCAAGAAAGAGTTCAGAAAATGTTGACCAAATAAAATAAAGTAAAAAATAATAAAAAGTAACAGAAGAAAATAGCAATAACGAGGCTATATACAGGGGGTACCGGTACCGAGTCAATGTGCAGGGGTACAGTAGTCGAGGTCAATTGTACAAGGAGGTAGGGGTGAATGCATAGATAATTTACAGCGAGTAGCAGCAGAATACAAAACAAATGGGGGGGGGGGGGGTCAATGTAAATAGTCCGGTGGCCATTTGATTAATTGTTTAGCAGTCTCACGCTAATAGCGTTTCAACCGGGTGACGTCACTCGCTCTGAGACCTGAAGTAGTTGTTCCCCTTGCTCTGTCAGTTGGTGACGTGTGCAGAGGATCCCTGGTTCGAGCCCGGGGCGAGGGGACGAAGTTATACTGTTACATTACATTTCGTCAGTCCATTTGCCCCGACATTAGTATAACAG
This sequence comes from Oncorhynchus mykiss, assembly GCF_057628025.1. Lineage (NCBI taxonomy): Eukaryota > Metazoa > Chordata > Actinopteri > Salmoniformes > Salmonidae > Oncorhynchus > Oncorhynchus mykiss. The sequence goes on from NC_143047.1 coordinate 11,969,712, forward strand.
TTATAACAACTTTTGTCCATCCCCGGTAGTCCACGAACAGCTCCTTTGTCTTGCTCACATTGAGGGAGAGGTTGTTGTCCTGGCACCACAATGACAGGTCTCTGACCTCCTCCCTATAAGCGGTCTCATTGTTGTCGGTGATCAGGCCTACCACTGTTGTGTCGTCAGCAAACCTAATGATAGTGTTGGAGTGTTTGGCCACGCAGTCATGGGTGAACAGGGAGTACAGGAGGAGACTAAGTACACACCCCTGAGGGGCCCCAGTGTTGAGGAGCAGCGTGGCAGACATGTTGTTGCCTACCCTCACCACCTGGGGGCGGCCTGTCAGGAAGTCCAGGATCCAGTTGGAGAGGGAGGTGTTTAGTCCCAAGGTCCTTACCTTAGTGATGAGCTTTAGGCACTATGGTGTTGAACACTGAGCTGTAGTCAATGAACAGCATTCTCACATAGGTGTTCCTTTTGTCCAGGTGGGAAAGGGCAGTGTGGAATGCGATAGAGGTTGTGTCATCGTGGATCTGTTTGGGTGATATGCGAATTGTAGTGGGTCTAGGGTATTAGGGAGAACGCTGTTGATGTGAGCCATGACCAGCATTTCAAAGCACTTCATGGCTACCGAAGTGTGTGCTATGGGGCGGTAATCATATATGCAGGTTACCTTTGCTTCCTTCAGCACAGGGATTATGGTGGTCTGCGTGAATCATGTAGGTATTACAGACTCATGTATTACGACACTTGCCAGTTGCTCCGCGCATGCTTTGTGTACTCATCATGGTAATCCATCTGGCCCCGCGGCTTTTTGAATATTTACCTGTTTACGGGTCTTGCTCACATCGGCTACAGAGAGTGGTATCATAAAATCATCCAGAACAGCTGGTGCTCTCGTACATTCTTCAGTGTTGCTTGCCTTGAAGCTCGTGTCACTGGACAGCTCGCGTCTGGTTTTCCCTTTGTAGTCCGTAATAGTTTTTAAGCCCTGCCACATCCGATGAGCGTCAGAGCCGGTGTAGTGGGATTTAAATCGTGTATTGACGCCTTGCTTGTTTGATGGTCCATCTGAGGGCATAGCGGTATTTGTTATAAGCGTCCGGATTAGTGTCCAGCTTCTTGAAAGTGGCAGCTCTAGCCTTTAGCTCGATACTGATGTTGCCTGTAATCCATGGCTTCTGGTTGGGATATGTGTGTAATGTCACTGTGGGGATGATGTTGTCGATGCACTTATTGATGAAGCCGATGACTGAGGTGGTATACCACCTCATCCAATGCCATTGGATGAATCGCGAAACATATTCCAGTCTGTGCTAGCAAAACAGTCCTGTAGCGTAGCATCCGCATCATCTGACCACTTCCATATTGAGCGAGTCACTGGTACTTCCTGCTTTAGCTTTTGCTTGTAAGCAGGAATCAGTGGGATATAATCATGGTCAGATTTGCCAAATGGAGGGGGGGGGGGGGGGGGTGCTTTGTATGCATGTGGAGTTATTTATTATTTAACTAGGCAAGTCAGTTAAGAACAAATTCTTATTTTCAATGACGGCCTAGGAACAGTGGGTTAACTGCCTTGTTCAGGGGCAGAACGACAGATTTTTACCTTGTCAGCTCGGGGATTCGATCTATCAACCTATCGGTTACTAGTCCAATGAGTGCCAGCATCGGTTTGTGATGGTAAATAGATGGCTACGAATAATATAGATGAGAACTCTCTTGGTAGATAGTGTGGTCTACAGCTTATCATAAGGCACTCTACCTCAGGCGAGCAATACCCCGAGACTTCTTTAACTTCTTATGGCTGGGGCAGTATTGAGTAGCTTGGATGGATAAGGTCTCCAGAGGTGCCCAGAGTAAACTGCCTGCTCCTCAGTTGCTAATATATGCATATTATTAGTATATTTGGATAGAAAACCATCTAACGTTTCTAAAACTGTTTGGGTGATGTCTGTGAGTATAACAGAACTCCTATGGCAGGCAAAAACCTGAGAAAAATTCCAACCAGGAAGTGGGAAATCTGAGTTTGGTCAATTTCCAATTCAGCCCCTATTGAAGTTACAGTGGGATATTGGTCATCTTGCACTTCCTAAGGCTTCCACTAGATGTCAACCATCTTTAGAAACTTGTTTGATGCTTCTACTGTGTAGTGGGGCCGAATGAGAGGGGAATGAGTCAGAGGTCTGCCAGCAGTCACGCACCGGTCCAGCGCATTTCACATGAGAGGTATCTCCCGTTCCTTTGCTTCTCTGAAGACAAAGGAGTTCTCCGGTTGAAATATTATTGAAGATTTATGTTAAAAACATCCTAAAGATTGATTCCATACATCGTTTGACAAGTTTCTACGGTCTGTAATGGAACTTTTTGACATTTTGTCTGCAACTAGTGAACGCGCTTCATGAGTTTTGATTAGTTTACCAAATGCGCTAACAAAAGTAGCTATTTGGACATAAATGATCGACATTATCGAACAAACAAATCAAACATTTATTGTGGAAGTGGTATTCCTGGGAGTGCATTCTGATGAAGATCATCAAAGGTAAGTTAATATTTATAATGTTATTTCTGACTTCTGTTGACTCCAACATGGCGGATATATGTATTTGTTCTCTGAGCGCCGTTCTCAGATTATAGCATGGTTTGCTTTTTCCGTAAAGCTTTTCTGAAATCTGACACAGTGGTTGCATTAAGGAGAAGGATATCTTTAATTCCATGCATAACACTTGTATTTTCATCAGCATTTATAATGAGTATTTCTGTAAAATTGATGTGGCTCTCTGCAACATCACCGGATGTTTTTGGAACTACTGAACATAACGCGCCCAATGTATACTGAGACTTTTTTATATAAATATGAACTTTATCGAACAAAACATACATGTATTGTGTAACATGAAGTCCTATGAGTGTCATCTGATGAAGATCATCAAAGGTTAGTGATTAATTCTATCTCTATTTATGATTTTTGTGACTCCACTCTTTGGCTGGAAAAATGGCTGTGTGTGTTTTTGTGATTTGGCTCTGACCTAACATAATTGTTTGTGGTGCTTTCGCTGTAAAGCCTATTTGAAATCGGACAGTGTGGTGGGATTAACAACAAAATTACCTTTAAAATGGTATGTTTGAGGAATATAAATTATGAGATTTCTGTTGTTTTGAATTTGGCGCTCTGCACTTTCACTTGCTGTTGTCATATCGATCCCGTTAACGGGATTTCAGGCCTAAGAAGTTTTAATATTAGACATCGCGCACCAGCTGATATTGACAAATAGACACACACTCCCACCCCTCGTCTTACCAGACGTAGCTTCTCTGTTTTGCCGGTGCATGGAAACTCCCGCCAAACTCTATATTATCCGTGTCGGCGTTTGGCTATGACTCGATGAAACATAAGATATTACCCTTTTTAATGTCCCGTTGGTAGGACAATCTTGATCGTAAGTCAACTATTTTATTTTTCAATGATTGCACGTTGGCCAATAGAACGGATGGCTGTAGGGGTTTACTCGCTCGCCGTCGAATTCTCAGATGGCCGACCTCCGCCCCCTTTTTCTCTGTCTGTTCTTCACACAAATGATGGGGATTTAAAACGTCATCCATCCTCTCCGGTGCCATTCTACACTTTCACATTTCCTTCACTCAGTCGTGATTAACCAGTGGAAGCAATTAAAACCACTGTTCTGCACTAATATTTATACCAAAGATGTAAGGGTCCAAACACAGATCAGCTACATAGCTACATAGGCATACAGGTATTGCATACAGGCAAGAAAAGAGTTAGCTACAGTACATTGCTTTGGCTGCATTACATCACAAGTATCTTCAATCTCTAATGTCAACGTTACTAGCTACAATAAAGAACATTGACAAATGATGGACTTTAAAAAATATATATATGAAAAGCAAGGCAAGCATACAAAATTGCTCATTCAATTTGCAGTAAATGCATCCACTTACAACCACTGGGTTTCACAAGATGACAGCCTGGTTTGCTGGTTTGCTCAGGAGTCCCTAAAACATTAAAAGCATAGTTCACCCATTTACAAAATGACACATTGGTTTCCTTACCCTGCAAGCAGTCTATGGACAAGATATGACAGCAATCCATGCTTTGATTTTGTTTCCCTGCCCAATTTTCAAAATGCTTACATTTGAGCATTTGTGGGACAAATCCCATTCAAGTCATGGTACTGATATTAGCATTTTTCCCATATCATGTTCAAGTCATCTACAAGTGACTTTGTTGAGCTTCACAATCAGTTGTAGATACTTTTGGAGGATGATGTGAGGAAAATGCTAATATCAGTAACAGGAATTGGATGGGATTTGTGCCACGAATGCTAAACGTTATCGTGTGGAAACAGTGCCAGGGGACCCTAAACCAAAGCATGGATTGCTGTCATGCTTTGTCCATGGTGCTTAGAGGGTAAGGAAACTAATATGCAATTTTGGTGAACTATCCCTTTAAACAACACAAATGACAAATCATACAAATGCCAAATGCTCATATAGCAATCTAAATGTATAGCTAGCTGGCTAATGTTAGCTAGTCAGATAGCTTGTTAAATAGCAATGTTCGTAAGTGGACATCATGGCAAACCAATATGCACCATTGTTTGTCTCTACATGAACTAATGTATTCCTCTTAACTGTATATTTTTTATTTGAACTTCAATTCTAATATTGTTGTCAGACATTATTCTTGAAGCAACCTTCCAGGGTTAGGTAACAGAGCTTCATGGGAGTTTTGGGAAACACTTGATAGAAAGTCTGGTAGCTCGATTCGCTTTCTTTGGAGAGCCAACTGGAGGGCTGAAAAGGAGCTACGCTCAAAGTTGATTTGGGGGACCACTATGACTCGATGGGGCTCGCAGGATTGCGCAAAATGAAGTGGGAGGGCTAAGGGGAGGGGCTAAGGGGAGGTTATTTGGAATGAACCTTAGGCTAGAGTGGGGTAAGCTGTACCATAGGGTTCGTTGAGATGCCCATCTTTTCTAGTAAACCATACACAAAATGAATCATGTGACCAAATAATTAGGAAGAGGTCATCCTGTCACGGAGTCTGTGAAGGAAGAAAACACATGGACAAATGTATACGCAGGATAGGTCCAAAAAACGTATTTTCACAAAGTCAAATGAATGTATTGTGTTATAGGTTTCATGATGATTGTATATAAACCAAATTAGATAGTTTCAAATGTTTTCAAATGTTTTATACATCAGTTCGATATTCATCACTTCTATAAGCTACAATATGAGGTCCTAAACCTGTCATGAAAGTGTATGATTGTAGCTGTGAGGGTTAATATAGTCAAATGGTTGCTTTGGGGTAAATTGTGTCATTTGGCAAGGGGCTAGTTGAGCCAAGGGATGATTATATTTGGTCAGTTTTATGCATAATATGCATAGTATATTTGCCATGTGTTATGCATATGAACTCACGATAGTGCATTTGTATTGTTATAGAGCAGACATCTTCATGCCCCGTGTACACAAATGTAAAACAAGCAGGGTTCTAACTCCCCTTAAGGTTATTGAGAGACCAGACGAGGAAGTGAGAGAAGGGCCGGTCCATTCGAGTCTCAGGTATATTGAAAAAAGAGAAACCAAACATGTACCTGTGTGAAAGAGAGTCTATGATATTTTTATTTATCTTTATTTAACTAGGCAAGTCAGTTAAGAACAAATTCTTATTTTCAATGACGGCCTAGGAACAGTGGGTTAACTGCCTGTTCAGGGGCAGAACGACAGATTTGTGCCTTGTCAGCTCGGGGGTTTGAACTTGCAACCTTCCGGTTACTAGTCCAACGCTCTAACCACTAGGCTACCCTGCCGCCCCAATAGAGAAGCAGAGGCACCAATGTCTTGTCCAATAACATGGATTCTAAATATATCAAAAATCTCGCGGACCAGTTTTATCAGCTTAGTAGCCTCGAATACATCTTACTCCAAGGCTTACCCCTTCCCTATGTTCAATTTCCTCCATACCCAGGGTAAGAGAACACTTTTATGTTATGTTAGGACTGAAACACAGCATCCTAAAATATATGTAGATATCTTTGTTAGAACGAAGACTATATTTCCCTTGACGTCGTGATGTTGAGTGTACAATATGGATATGCCCCACTCTCCCATATCACGCCAATGAGACAACTGATTTTAGCATGAAGCTCTAGCCATTGCCACTGGTCAATCAGTGTGTAGTACAGTCTATAAGAGAGTGCATGTTAGAGTCTTTGTAATGTGTGTCATGCTTCTAAACCCTTAATAACACACAGGGAGGAAATGAGACAGACTAGCCCCCCTCCCCCCCCCCCCTCCCCCCCACACACACACACACACACACACACACACACAGCCTTCTCCCTTCATTCTCAGGGTAGAATGACTGTTTTTGAGCATCTGAAAGTCATTAGAGGCTCTGCAGTCTGTCAAGTGCCAACACACACGCACACACACACACACACACACACACATACACACACACACACACACACACACACACACGTAAACACACACACAGGAATGTTTCACACACACTCAAACACAAAACCTATCACCGGCACACACTTTACCTCTTGCACACACACACCCTCACAGACACACATACACAGAGATACACACTGAAAGTACTGAAGCCCAGCAGCTTCTTTCTGCTGTGCAGGGCCTGGGGATTGGTCATGTGCTGATGAGTCGCTATAATAATATATGAGCAAATCACAAGCAGTCTGCAAATTAATCATTTCCCCCTCTCTCTTCCCTCCCTCACACACACTCACACACACACACACACACACACACGTACACACACACTTGCTCTGTTCGTCAGGCTTCGGGGAGAGGGACTTCTTGCCTGCAGACGTAAGTGAGGAGGGCTCTCTCACAGATGGTAACACTGGCATCAGATGGAGTTTATATAAGAGTGGTTTTGATTACATGCCAAGGCACTGTCGTGGGAGAGTGTGTGTCTGTGTGTTGGCTTCGAGTACATTTGAACATTTAGTGTACGTTCATGTGTATGTTTGTGAACAGATTTGTGTGTTTGAACATATGTGCATAAGTGTGCGTTTGTAAATGTGTGTGTGTGTGTACAGGTTTGTGTAAGCATTGTTTGTGTGTGGATCGTAGAAGGAGCCACCAGAGGGAAGCAGTCATGGGGCTGTTACACTGCGACGTTCACTAGGAGAGAGAGAGAGAGATGCTTGAGTGGAGAGGGGGAAATCGTGGCTATGGCAATAGAGGAGAGAGATAGGATCATAGCAGCACCTCATGGATCTCTCTTACTTCTCTCTCTGCTTGGAAACATGATCCGAGAGCTTCACCACAGACAACATCCAACACATCTCTGTTAGCTAGGGAGCGGGCAAAAGGAGCGAGCTACAGTACCCATCTGCAGCCACCCAGCAGTAGAGCGGCTGGCAAGGGAGGGGTGAGGAGGTGGAAGAAATGGAGGAGGAGGATGTGAGAGTGGAGGGGAATGAGGGCGGTCTCCTCCTGCCTTTCTCTTCTCCGAGGCATGGAGGAGGGAGGGCTGAGGGATAAGTAGGGGGAGCGGGCAGAATGAGTAGATACAGTGGGTTGTTTGAGGAAGTCATGTGGTAGTACCCCAGCCCTCCCTCCTCCCCTTTGTTCCCTCTGATCTCTACGCTCAAGGCCTTTGGGTGTTAATTAGGAGACCTAGATAATGCCACACTAATGAAAACAAGACCAGTGGTTTCTCTTTCTTTTCAGATAAAGCTTTGGGTTGGGTTTTGAACTGTCTCTGGACATAAGACAGATAGGGATAGAAAGGGAAGAAGAGAGAAAGAGAAAGAAAGAGAGAGAGAGAGAGAGAGAGAGAGAGAGAGAGAGAGAGAGAGAGAGAGAGAGAGAGAGAGAAAGACAGAGGGAGTGAAATACGAGAAAGAAAAGGAGAGAGAAAGCAAGAGAAGGAATGAGGGGGAGAGGTTTCTGAGGTTAAACTATTTTTCCTGTTTCTTGTCACTCGGCACCTCCACACACAATGGCCCAGCGGAGTGTGTCATGAAGGGGAAAAGGAAAATCTCTCCTGTACAGTCAGCACTGTTCTACCTGCTGACCCATTGAGTGGGCGACTACACACACACACACACACACACACACACACACACACACACACACACACACACACACACACACACACACACACACACACACACACAGCTCAATTCTTTGCAGATTGCAGATCCCAACATGTTTGTGTGCAGATGTGTGATCTGTAGCGGGATTAAAGTGGGTAATGTAAGTAGGTGTGGGTTAGCCCTTTAGAGAATCAGAAGAAGTGTTGGTATCTGAGGGAGGTGGTGGGTGAATCGGGGGGCAACATCTTGGGAATAATCCATGCGGGCGGTGCTGGTGTGTCTTTATGTGCTGGCCATTTGTTTGGGTTATCGCAGTGTGTGCCGGAGTAGGTGGATTAGATGGAAACTTAAGAAGCATGGCTGTCTCCATGCAGCTTGGTCCAGGCATCTGTCATTCCTCAGTCCAACACCACACACCCTATAAAACCCAGAACACACAGGCCAGACTGATGCACTTCATTTCAACAACGCTATGCAGAGATGCTGCAGGGAAGGGGGAGACACATGTGTATTCTTCTTTTGAAAGGAAGAAACTATTTTGTTTACAATTCAACCTAGGATGAGCGCCACATTCCTACAGTGTTATGCGTGAGTAAGTCACCCTGGTCATCTCAAAATCAGCGTGCCTTCATCTTCATGTAGGACAGTCAATGTCATTATGTGTTTTAAAATTGTAGATTGCACTTTTTACCTTGGATGGACCTCGCTGCGACATTAGAACTGATCTGTGTTTATTTTAAAAGTGCAGGACAAAAAGAGCGATAGAAAAGGGAAGAAGAATAGAGTTGACTTGTTTGGGGCAACACTCGGCCCCCCCTAAGTGTAAAATGGGATGAGATATTCTGCCTCTCGGACTTAACGTAATGTAAGAGAGTGTGAAATTAAACTGCACAGGAATAAAAAGGGGGCAGTCGTCGTGTGTCGCCGGCTCGGTTATCGAAACATTCAGACAACTGGAACATCGAAAGCTCCAAAAACTTGTACCAATCCCCTTTGTGTAAGGTCCTGAGCAAACATTGTGATATTCGAAAGCCGCTGAGACTCCAAAGCCAGAGTTAGAACGACAAACACAAAGTGCCTCTAAATCCTGCCTCTTCGCAGCACCACACTGTATCAGCGTGTGTGTGTCTTCGTTTTGTGTAACCGTTAATTCCTATCCTTCTCTTCATGTCTTTACATTCCCTGCACCTACACAGCGTCTATAAGCGTACCGCATCTCAAATTGAGTTTAAAAAATGTATTTAAAAAAAATGAAAAGCGAGAAAATGTACCTTTATTAACAACCTAAAGTAGTGTGCAATGGATCGCGTCTGGGTGTCCTCTCGGGTGGACGAGGGAGGTAAGTCAAGTCGGTTATGATGGGCACGTACTCTACATCGCTCAAGCAAACAGCGTGGGCAAGTGAGGGGCCATTGTGTTTGCTGCAGTGGTGATCAGATCCTGTCTAGAGAGTGCAGCGCGTGCAACTGTCGGGAGCGGTGAAGGATACAGCCTGTGCGGCACACCACTAAAACACTGCAGCGTTCAAAGGGAACCACTGCTGCTCCTCTGAGAAGATGCACGTCAAAAGGAGAGAGCACTGAAAGAGTTTTAAAGTCTCAGGAGAGTGCTCGAGCTAAAGCACCGTGTCGTAGGCAGACTGTACTGTTGCGTTCAGTGCCTCGGTGACCGGGCTCATTTTGCATTCTGATAAAGTAATCTTGAGTAATGATGAGGTGACTGACTGTTGTCTCTCTCTCTCGTTGTCCTCGTACAGGTCTCGGAGGTCACGGAGGTCAGGGGGGTCGGAAGCCGTTCCAGTGCAGGTACTGCTCCTACGGTGCCTCTCAGAAGGGAAACCTGAAGACCCATGTCCTGTGTGTCCACCGCATGCCCTTTGACAACAGCCAGTACCCTGACCGCCGTTTCAAACGCTCCCACGTCGACTCGGACGCCTCAGGGAACTCTGAGGATGGGACCACCAGCTACCCCTCGGGAACCCAGGGGGGCATGGCCGAACCCCCTCTTGCTGGAGACCCCCTGCATCCATGACTGATGTCACCTGGCATGGAGGTGCCAGCCTTCCACTCTACACCTACTGTACTCTCTAGAGCCACATAACAGGGACTAGTCACTTTCCTTACTCCCAAAGCACAGCCAGACAAAGGGGAGCATCAGTGACTGTACTGTTTTACCCAGAGCTCGCAGGACATCCTCAGTGTGTATTAATAACAATAACATAACATGCATATAAACTACACATACATATTCATTAATATAAAACGCAGATATGTTAAATGTAGTTATGTGACAAATAGTGGAGACGACTATATTAAAAAGAAAAAAAAGAAAATAGATAACATCCTTAAAGTGACTTTCGTCAAAAAAAGAATCCTGCTTTTATCAGAAAAATGATCCCGTAAACGATTTAGCGACAGTTGGGGAAGATGGAAGAGGCCTGTTAAACACCCCTCTCAGAACATGACACCGGCTGCTGCCATTTGCAGAGGGCGAATGATGAGCAGCCAGTGGAGGCTGGGCAGGCAGCGGCAGTGGTGGGGGGGCCTTGGTGCCAGCCTGACTGGAGCTGTCATCCCAGAGGAAATCAATTCACCCCCCCCCCTCTCATTTTTTCATCTTTCTCGACCCATCAGTCCAGCCCCCTCCACCCTCTGCCCCTACTGCACTACAGGAGTAACCTAACCCTGGTCGACATGTGAGGGGGTCAAACTCAGTTCCATCAGCTGGCCAGAGCCACCCTCCTCCTCCTCCTCCCCCACTTTCTCTCTCTTTAAAACGACTCAAATCCAACATGGCCTCTGGAAGTAAAAAAAAAATCAATGATGTATTTAAAGGAGCCATTAGAGGCACAGAGATGTGTTCTGTGCAATAATGTCATTTATTTGGATATCACCTTACCAGACACTGAGAGGTGGAGTTAATAGAATGTGTTTTATTTCATTGAACTTTCATGTTAGATAATGGTGAAGTCTATTTCTAAGGAGTTGGGTGGTTGTTCTTTGAAATTGAAAGTGTAGATAGTGAAGATGCACATATTGGAATTGGAACCTCTACAACTTGATGTACTGTAACTTTAGTCAGAGGTTGAGTGTTTCGTTTATATGAAGACTGTGACTCTGAAATCTAATGAAGGCACAACACAGGACTTGTTTCCTCAGACACGATGCAGGACTATCTTCCAATAAGCTCCTCTAAAGAAGCTTCAGAACGAACAACAATACATAAAGGTAATCAACCTGCTCCCTGTCTCTAATTTAAATGTATTAGTTACAAAATACACAAAAGGACTTTTTCTACAAACGTATTTTCCAATTCATTTTTAGGTTCCGGACAAAGAGTTTTGTGAGTGTAATTATTGCATGTTTTTTGTGTGTTGATTTTCTATATGCTACTTTATTGAAACAATTAACAAACCATATAGTTTTGATCCTATAAAATCAAGCTGCTTTTAAAAGGCCAAAAAAAAAAGGTTTCACTATACTTCCTTTCGCTGAAGGCTATTGGATAGTGGGGCGTAAACAGAGGATGATGCTTTTTATTGTGTTGGTATGGGAGCAGGGGGGGGGGGGGGGGGGGTGGTTGTTATGCTTCTGACAAAGAGAAATGATCTGGACTTTAAGAAAGTCAGTATCTTCCCTCACAGCCAAGGAGAGCTGAACACTTTAAACCCCAGGGCCTTAACACCACAGCTATGCCTAAAGGAGTTTACAGTCCGCTCAAATACACTGCTCCTATCATTTGAGAGAGAGAACTATGAAAAGAAAGATAGAAAGACAGAAAGAAGGAAGGAAAGAAAGAGAGTATGGATATGTACAGAATGCAGTCGTGGTTTAAATGGGGTCATTTTAATTAGGACATTTCTGTCATTCAGCGATCTACTTACAGTGTTTTTTGTTCGTTTGCTTTCCTGGCATAGTTTCGCACGGCCTTACTGCAGATCGAGTCAATGTAATGCAACTGTTTGTATGATCTCTACCATGGAGCCACAACACTGAGATCCGACTGAAACGACTGTAGTGAGCTTTAGGTTTAAATGCGCCACTGTGCCAGTCTCTTGCTTTTTCGTGTGTGTAGGTACGTGTGTGTGGGTGTGCCTACCTAACTATATTAGAGAAAAATGAACAACAACAAAACGTGAAAAATAAAGGATTCACATTCCATTTCTAGCACTTTTCAGGTTTTCTAGTATATCTGTACGTTTCAAGCTATGCGATATGGAAATGACGCTGTTTGTGACACTGGAAACATCGTTGGTTGCCATCCTCTGTGACGTGTTCGTCCATCCCTCACTGTGCTACTGTTTACCTGTCTGTATTACAAAACAACCCATGTTTTCCCTGAAAATATGTTGCTGTCATGACTCAATTAAGAAACAGATACACATGTACAATTAGAACCTGAAGATCCACTAACAAAGAAGTTAAATCATGTCTATGTATTTCTCTCTGTACACTGTGATCACGGTCACGATACTGTCCACGTTCCTTAGTGAAGTATATTTCTATATCGGAGGTAAAGTAAGTAGAGGATTTTGTTACCACTACTATATGCTTACAACCAGTAGACCACTTTGCATTCAAATATAATTATTGGGCATTATTTATTACTCCACATCAGTTTTACAGACGAGGAGAACAATTCTGATAGCTGTAAATCAAAGTTGCTCTTCTTTTTCAAAAGTCATTTATTCATTGACTCTTCCTGCTGCTGTTAGGACGTCCTGAAGTCTTTGAAGCAAGTACCTTTTAATCCAGTGTTTGACGCAATAAAACCTCTACCTCTGGGAATGCTGGTTTCGTCTGGTCCAACATGCAACATAATAACACTCTTGTGTCAGGCCTTCCGTTAGTAATCCTAATCCGAATCGTTCAGAACTGATCATGAAACTCCTTCGCTGCCAATAACACCTGATGTAATCTAGTAGTGCCGGCACACCTACATGTATATGTGAGTACTATACCGCTGATTACTGTTATTACCGCACACACACGATCTGCTACTGTCAGTCGACAGACACTTACACATTCCAGAGAAACCCAGGTACACAGCCACAGAACACACTGATAAGCGCTCATCCAAGGTGCCGTAATATTTGAAGAGTGTCAAATTGAAAAGAAGCTGGTGATGTGTGGCGCCAAACGAGACTGAATGAGATAGAATGGCTTTCGTAAAAAGCGTAATGAGCGCCACCTGTTACGTCTCACCAGCAAAAGCCTTCACTGTTATGCCTCTAAAGAAAACGTAGGCCTGATGCGTTATATTTTGAGTGTCAGTCTGCAGAGAGAGACTGAGAAAGTGAGGAGGAACTGGAGAGATACGCGAGGGGTAGAAAACCCAGTGAATTTGAAATGTTGTCCCCAACGCCGGCACGTTTTTACTGTTAATGGAGAAATACAGTGCGTGGCATGTTTAATAGGTTTCGTTTTTATTATACAGCGCCGAATAATTAACTTGGAAGCAGAGTGTCACATAGATTTATCTTTTAATTAAAATAGCGTGGTTCACGCATACTTGAGTGGTGGTCCAAATAAACGCAATATCCAAATTTATGTTTTGTTTATCTTCCTGTTAATTATCAGGAGATTGTTCACTGTATAACCCTTCATCTTTTTTTCTTTAACAAAGTTAGGAGGTCTGTATCGCAAGCAATAAACCCTCACAGTCAGATTTTATTAATTTATGGGTAATTACGAGAACGGGGACGAATAAGGTGCTTAGAATGATCCAGGCTCATTTTTATAAACAGTGATGAATGTGCATTGCTGGCTGGCATACAGAGATGATGAAAATAAGCATGATTTTTTTTTTTTTTTATTGTTGGAAATGTGAATAATTTACAATATCTCTGTTCCATCACAGGGCTGAGCATTGTGAAACAACCACCAAGCACAGGACCTCACAGATGCACACTCACAGCATTCAACAATTCACATACAGTAAACACACATGCACAAGCAGTCACACCTACATCCGAACCGTGTGCATTAGTTTCATTTTCTGTCATTCCTGTCACATTGGTGTATTGAGGGCGTCACACTGTAGAACTGCACATTGTATGTTGGTAATGTGCTTAACGTCAGTCTGCTAGCTATAGTTAGTGTTCCAGTGTGAGAAGAGAACAGGCCGCTCCTCATCCCCCAGTGGAAAACCCTGTGTTCATCCCCTCCATCCCGCCAAGCCAAGCTTCACCCTCCAGATAAGACCATCAAAAGGGTGAGTGGCTGTGCAAATGGAATCTCCACCGCTCTGAATGCGGATGATGGTGATCTAATTTTGAGTGAGTGTGTTGTGTGTGTGTCCAGGCTTCCTCTCCTCTAACAGGGGGCTGAGCTGCTGGATCCACGATGTAGCACTCGTCTGGGTCGATGACTGTCGGCTAGATTCTGTAATCTGGCTGATAGCTCCGTTAGTGTCGTGCGAAGAGAGGGTTTGGCCCGTCGTCAGTCAGTCTCTCTCTCCCACGTTTCCCCAATGGGTGAAAGTCCCTGGGCTAGGAAATCCCACCTGATCCAGGGACTCAAAAATGGGATTGATATGTGGCTCATTGTCTAAAATGTTTCTATGTTTCTATAGAAGCATCTCAACTCCTTGTAGCCCAAGGTCATTTTACCTTAGGACTGCCTTTACCTTTACCTCAGCATCCAGAGGTATAGACTACTGTAGATAATGTCCCCTTGAGCAAGGTATAATCCAACCAGTTTGACATATGCTGTTTGGTACAGAATGAGGATGTGGCCATACATCTGCATCACAGACCATCGACCATCATAGCATTCATATTGACCTACAAAGCTTTGGCCCAGACACTGGACCTGAATAGTAATGTGCTGAGGGATTTCCTGTGCCATGTCCAATGGAATACATTTAGAGGTCATGGGAGGTCAGAACTGGTAGGTAACTTGAGTGTGTGAAAGGTTTGTGTGTATGCGTACTCATGTTTGATGAGTCATTCGGCATGACAAAATATGTATGTCCCTCGTTGCTCTTACTTTACCTAATTGAGTCCTGTGTGAAAATGCTAGCACACCTATTTCTTTCCCACAAATATCAAAAAGTGTACATTTTTTTAACAACTGAAACAGCTTTTACTGCAATCTAGAGACAATCACTATGCTTAATTCTATGTAAAAAAAAATGTATATTTTTTCTGCATATCAAAGCATCCCTATTGAGCTGTCTGTATTTACACACTCACAGACACAGACACTCCATCACACACACAAACACCCACTTCCTCATTTGCTCACACACACATAATGTCCATTTATACTGACTCTACACACACACACCCACTTGCATACAATCATAATATACACTGCTGCTACTCTGTTGATCACATATCCTGATGCCTAGTTACCTTACCCCTATACATATCTATCTCTACCACTCCAGTATCCCTGCACATTGCAGATATGCTACTGGAACTGACTGACCCTGTAAATAGTATACTTATTTACTTTCTCGTGTTCTTAGTTCTGTTTCTCGTGTTTTTAATCTACCTTATTTTGTATTTAGTAGTACATTGTTATTGAATATTGCATTGTTGGGTTTAGAGCTTGCAAGAAAGGGATTTCATTGTACTTGTGCATGTGATATTAAAATGTGAAACTGGCCAGCAGGCATGCCAGCTAAGATAGTTAGACAAGCTAGCTACTGTAACTTGATTGATAGCCTGAAATTGCTTCTTGGTAGCTCGTAATGAGATTGGGAACCTATCTGGGCTAGCTAAAGCTAACTTAATACAATTGCTAAGTGGCTAGTAGTATTGCAGTGAAAAGAAAACGTTTAACATACATACAGTTGAATTCGGAAGTTTACATATACCTTAGCCAAAGACATTTTAACTCAGTTTTTCACCATTCCTGACATTTAATCCCAGTAAAAAATACCTGTCTTTGGTCAGTTAGGATCGCCACTTAATTTTAAGAATGTGAAATGTCAGAATAATAGCAGAGAGAATTATTTATTTCAGAGGTTATTTCTTTCATCACATTCCCATGGGTCATTGTCCATTTGAAAGACCCATTTGTGACCAAGCTTTAACTTCCTAACTGATGTCTTGAGATGTTGCTTCAATATAGCCACAAAACTTTCCTCCCTTATGATGCCATCTATTTTGTGAAGTTCCCTCCTGCAGCAAAGCACCCCAACAACATGATGCTGCCACCCCCCTGTTTCACGGTTGGGATGGTGTTCTTTGGCTTGCAAGCCTCCCCTTTTTACCTCCAAACATAACGATGGTCATTATGGCCAAACAGTTCTATTTTTGTTTCATCAGACCAGAGGACATTTCTCCAAAAAGTACGATCTTCGTCCCCATGTGCAGTTGCAAACCGTAGTCTGGCTTTTTTATGGCGGTTTTGGAGCAGTGGCTTCTTCCTTGCTGAGCGGCCTTTCAGGTTATGTCGATATAGGACTCGTTTTACTGTGGATATAGATACTTTTGTACCTGTTTCCTGCAGCATCTTCACAAGGTCCTTTGCTGTTGTTCTGGGATTGATTCGCACTTTTCGGACCAAAGTACACTTATCTCTAGGAGACAGAACGCGTCTCCTTACTGAGCAGTGTATACTTGCGTACTATTGTTTGTACAGATTAATGTGGTACCTTCAGGCGTTTGTAAATTGCCTTCAAGGATGAACCAGACTTGTGGAGGTCTACAATTTTTTTTCTGAGGTCTTGGCTGATTTCTTTAGATTTTCCCATGATGTCAAGCAAAGAGACACTGAATTTGAAGGTAGGCCTTCAAATACATCCACAGGTACTCCTCCAATTGACTCAAATTATGTCAGAAGCTTCTAAAGCCATGACATCATTTTCTGGAATTTTCCAAGCTGTTTAAAGGCACAGTCAACATAGTGTATTGTAAACTTCTGACCCACTGGAATTGTGATACCGTGAATTATAAGTGAAATAATCTGTCTGTCAACAATTGTAGGACAAATTTCTTGTGTCATGCACAAAGTAGATGTCCTAACCGACTTGCCAAAACTGTAGTTTGTTAATTAAGGACATTTGTGGAGTGGTTGAAAAACAAGTTTTAATGACTCCAACTTAAGTGTATGTAAACTTCCGAATTAAACTGTATATACATATTTTTTTAAACAGGACAAATCTAAGAGGGCACTTGCATGACACCTCTGTCGATATACTTTTCAAGGTGCATTTGACTATTTGACCATGTTTGATCCGTTGTTCCTCACAGGTCAGGTTCTATCAAGGCCCTAAAACTATAACTGCCGTTTAGCTTGCAGCACTTCAACTACCCTTGCAATAACGAAAAATATATTATTTTTACACTGATTTTACAAGAGCCATTCACTTTACAGAATAAACCTGAACCCTGAACTGTTTAAAAGAAGCTTAGAAGATGGAATGCTGTCAACGTCTCAGTACCCAAAGCGATGAGGCACAGATGTTGCCTGTCTACTTTGTGTTATTATTTGGCACTGTCAGGTAAAGTTAAACCTTTACATAGAGCAGATGCAGATCGTAACATGTGAAGCAGGACATCAACATGTGGAAGGGTGAAGATGTAGTTTAGACGTCAGACAGTAGCCTAATTTATACCTGGCGCTAACATGTGTCCTTTGGCCTGATTTTGTCCACATTTTCAGAAATATGTCTACACAGTGTGTTAAAATGTCTCATATCTGTCCACAATGTGGTCCCTCCTTGTATGCAAATGATTTAACAGCTATTCTTTCAAGATAATATTTATTTATCTATTTTAAGACACATATTGATGCCTTAAGTCAATGATGCCACCTGTCAATGATTTTAGTCGGCGGGATAGTGATGATTTAAATAGTTTCATTGTCCAGATCTGTCTACACTTGTAAGATATCCAGACACCGTGCGTGCCTGACTACCTCCGGGAGCGGTCAGGAAGATCTGATCACAATGCGTATTTTAATTGTCTACACCTGTCTGTAAATGTGAGTCCACAAAGCAAAGTTACATGTATATGGCCTGCAGCACAGTCAAAGAAGTTCATATTTTCAACAGTTTACTAAACAACTACTGATTTAGAACCATGGAGTTACCACAAGTCAGCACAAAGACAGTAGAATCACTGCCTGTGCAATCCCAGCACTGTTTACTCTTAAACGTTTAAACATCAAGGATAGATATACTTAGTTTAACACACTGAAAATAAATGTAAAGATACCAAAAACAATGTTGCTAAATATCATGTGGCTGTCCATGGTACTGATTTCTGCTCCTCTGTGTGTGTGTGTGTGTGTGTGTGTGTGTGTGTGTGTGTGTGTGTGTGTGTGTGTGTGTGTGTGTGTGTGTGAGTGCGCAAGTAAAACTTTTGGGGGACTCAACCTATTTGTAGGCTAGATGAAAGCCAATGCCATCCTCCATCCTCTGTCATTCAGTACACTTTTAGCTTTTGTTGTAATAGGCTACCTAGCTAGAATGCTTGCTAGCCCAACTTCCTCGCACAGGCAACAATGAACCAGCTAAGTTAGTTAGCTAGTTAACATGAGCCTACTAGGATACATCTAGGCTACATATTGAACTTCAATCATCTCAGGCCAGTGGCACAACATATGAATTTATAGTTAGAACAGAATCGCTGTCTTAATAATTTGCCTGTACCACAAATTAAGTCAAAACCACAAGACCAAGTCCCTATCTCCCTCCACGTCTTAGGAAAGGGCCAATTTAGCAAGATAGCTACTGCAGGACATCAACACAAGCAGACCAGAAACAGACACGTTTTTCTGACATTTATGACGTTTTGCTTAGGATGTGATTTGATTGATGTGAAGCCAAATCCAAACTGGCCTCCCTTGGGGGGTGTTTTACTGCGCCAGGACAACCCATAGTTGAGCTCAGCTCAACACTGATTGGCTAATTATTTTATCCTTTTTTTGCAAGGGAGGCCAAATGCTTGCTGGCATCAATCAGATACATGGGCTACACATACTTAGAGAGGGGAGCTGTTTCTCTTGCTCGGGTGATTTCTCCCGTGAGATTCAGCCACTTGCAAATAGACAGAAAAGTATGAAAACAGAGCGACGAAAGAGACATTATTTTATTATTTTTATTGGTCAAAAATTTGGGGAAGCCTGTCTTCGGTAAAAATGGGCCTAATACCTAGGTAAAAAGACAAAGAGACTGGAAGAATCAGTGGAAAATAAAATGGATTCCTCATGACGCAACCATACCGACAACACATTCTCACAATCTCCACTGTGCCCTGTAATATTTCTTATCCTCACACCGACTCTTTCCGTTATTGTTGCCACTCGAACATGAACAGCATACACAATCCAAAATCAATTACACAATTACAGTCAGCTAAAATACACTTTTTTTTTCTTCCTCCCTTTGTTTCTTTCCCACTTTTGCCTCAGTCTCAAACGCTGTGAGTGGGCTGAAAACAGTTCATGTTTGGAGATAAAATATCAGATGTGTTTTGCCTCCAGATATCCATTAAAGTACAGAATGCTGTTTTCTATCACAGATTAGACGCCAGATGTTCCGCCATCTCCACTCATTGCAGATGTAATGGGCTAGAATGCTGCAGTTTGTGACTTTGCTGGCATCCATTCTGTATACCGCACAAGGGAAAACAGTTTGCGATATATAATTATACGCCATCAATACGAAAGGTTTATTTCCTTGCAGCAGAACCAAGCTTTATAAAATGGCAACCATCAAAGCCAGGCGTTCTCTTTTGAAGAGTGAGCTAAGAGTTCCTGTTTGTGTGTGTTTGTTGCGTTTAAAAACATAGGATAGCAGGGCTCACGTGAAACGGGACTGAAGTCAAGAGTATTGCCTCTGCTATTGCATACTCGCTCCATCCTCTTTCCGTATGTGATAACAAGTCCAAAATGTATCACTGGTAGTTTAGCACTGTAAGACTAGATACTACAGACAGTGTAGGACATTCTGTAGACGTGGTAATATGTATGAAACAAATCCAGGGACAGAGAGAGAGAGAGAGTCTAATTCACTAGTTTGTACTTACGGTAAATTAATACTGAGGACCTTTGCTGAGGGTTGAATTTGAACACTGGTTTGGATATTGCTCCAGTGTTTTAATACAGTCAAGGAAAGGTATCGGATTCTCACTCACAACCTTTGCTGTGGTTTCAGACAGATAAATCTCCTCATCGCCTGTTGTGGTGATGCAGTTTCACATTTGATCTTGGAGGATGTGGTCATGAACAATCAAAATCCTAATTATGGATACAGTGCAGCAAGGAAGTTTAAAAAATGGGTCCGGGGTGACCGGTGCTCGTCTATTTGTTTTTATTGAGGTCTCTGTGCAAAGCAACAAAATTGATTCATGTCCTTGTGCTTTTAAGACCCAGACATTCAGAAATGAGGCGGAACGCTGCTTAGAATTTCAAATGCGCTTTTAATACATCCTCCTCTTATTGACGTTTAGGTGGGAATCTGTCTTTTTTATTTCTGTCATTTTAGCGGCATCTTTGTGCGTGTGTGTGTGGTGAGGGGGGAGAATGTGTGTGTGTGGTGAGGGGGGAGAATGTGTGTGTGTGTGGTGAGGGGGGAGAATGTGTGTGTGTGGTGAGGGGGGAGAATGTGTGTGTGTGGTGAGGGGGGAGAATGTGTGTGCGTGTGTGATGGGGAGGAAGCATTTATTCCTCCCGTCGTCTGTCGACAAGCTAGCGAGAGAGACCGGTAAATGGTCATATTTTTTGGGGCGAATTGCGCCGAGGGTCTGATGTCGTTTGTGGAGAGTACTGTTAGATTGATCTGAGCCCTGGAGAAGATATGCTATAGGTCGCACCCCCCCCCCCCCCTCCCCTCTCTACATCCCTCCGTTTGATTAATGATCCAAATATGTGAATAAAAATATCAAAACAACTCGTCAAATAGAGATAGCGAAGATACAAACAGCTTAAGGAGGAAACAGCATGAATAATGAGCTTGTTCCTATTCATACACATATTTTCACCTCCATTTTGCCTTTGCATATAGCAATTTAAAGGTTATTTAACCCTTTTATAATGAAATGCATATTAATGTGTGCAGTGGCAGGATGGGCTAGCATCTACTAAAGCTGATAAGGCAACACTCTATAGAACATTACAGTATTTTCATTACTGTGTGATTATTTCAGCAAATGTCAGTTACACTGCACTTACAGCAGTAACCCTAGCCCTGGACCTAGCCCTAACTCTGGTGGGACTGAGTGGGACAGATAGATTCTAAGTTTGTGTTTGTGCTCCGTGTGGGTGGGAGTGTGTGTGCGTGTGTGTGTGTGTGTACGTGTGTACGTGTGTGTGCATGTGTGTGTATGTGTGTGTATGCGCACGTGCATGAACGTGAGTATTGGAGTGTGTGCTTGCGTGCGTATCTACTCTCGTCTAATGGAGGACACTGTCGATGGTGTGCAGAGAACCAGACGAAGAGGCTGTGAATATGTCGTGGCCATACCAGCCCCCCACCCCCCCCACCCCCACCCCCGTGACAGAGCAGGCCACTAATTGACATTTTTCATTAACAGCGAATTTATGTTCCTATTTCTGTCTGTGATAATGACCATTCCTTTGGAGAGAAGTAGAGTCTGTTTAATTATGACAAAAAGGAGGGTCTTTTTTACACTCTCTACCGCATGGTGGTTCAGAGGGTAGGGGAGAGGGGAAATACAGTATGTCACATAACAAAGTAACTGGGCCATATCGTAGAACCACATTGTGGAAATGATTACCTTCCTCCCAGAGGCTGCAATGTGCTTATATTGGCTTGAAAATAGGCCTTATCATAGCCCAAAATACTAGAATTATACAATTGTATCAGAGGTGAATTTTAAGATCAAATCTGCCCATATTTGATCTTAAAATGCATATCTATCTCAAACCCACCCCAGTGCACATCAACTATACATGCATTCAGTATATTCACAGGAGGTAGTATAACGTCGTCAAGCGTCTTGTGGAGAGTTGAGTCTCACGAGAGAGGATAGGAATTCTGTCCCATTTGCATACAAAGCTAAGCAGATCCGCTATCATATGATTAGGGGGAGTAATTAAAACAGATGTAACTCTAACACTTCCTTAAGTACCGATAATTAATATGTAATTATGCACTCATTTAAAGAGAAGTTAGCACATCTGATAGAGGCAGACATGGAATGTAAGTCTGTGGTCCCAATTACTGTCATTACAAAAAGTCTGCTCCTCATTTAAGCTATCAAAAAACAAAAATTAAACGATTCTCTGTGACGGCGAAAGATAAAACGTCTTCCCTTTTAATATTTTCATCGCACACGTTTTTTTTCAAGAAACAGAGTCACCATCAGTAGCCGAAAGAGAGTGGGGTGGGAGACAATCATGTTACGTGCCCTACAGTTCACAAGGTCCTATTAAAACCACAGTCTTCAGTAATGTGAGGTCAAAAGGGCCCGTGACAACCTCTTTGCTTTCCTTCATCTTAGTCTCAGCGTGACGCAAGGCCCAGGTATTTCAATCCACCAAACAACCCCTGCTGTGCCTCCTCTCATGTCTTCTATTCTCCCCCTGTTTCACTCTGTCACCCTCTCCCCCTTATCCCGTGTTCAACCACACAAACGCTCCCTTTGATTCTGCAAGCAAGCACAACCAAGGAGAGGACAGACACTCTTTTCTTTTATCCTCCGAGGGGAACAGAGGGAGAGGGGTACAGTACACCCTCTCTGGTGGATCTGAGAAGCAATGGGCATCAGAACCCCCCCCATTGAGGGGCCAGCGAGCACAGTGGGTGTCCCGCTCCACAACCTCACAGTGCCGCATCCTCCCTGTTTCCCCTGTCTGTAAAACAAGAGAGCACCTTGGGCGGCAGCGTGAAGCCTTCCGCCGTCGTTACAGCGACGCACAGCTGATCAACAGCCGGCCTGACAACTCAATTCAGCTACCACCTGCTAGCTGTCAATCACAGAGGAGAGAGGTGGTGGGATGGGGAGGGGGGTGTCCTGGGGCTATTGATGGAGCTGTCAGAGAAGAGATGAGACATGCCCGTCGAAGCTCTCACTCACTACCTCTCTCTCTCTCTCTCTCTCTCTCTCTCTCTCTCTCTTCTCCTGATCACTCCATCTGTAGCCAGGGTTCCCTCTTTATCCTTCATTATGCCCTCTACACATACCGCCACGTGTACGCACATCATAGTTAAACAATAACCATTGCAGCACCACCCTTGACTGTGTGTTGTTCCTTTGCTTGTTTCTGATTCGTCCATAGATATGCCAGCGTCTTCCATTTCCTCTGCGCCATGCTGTGGGGGAGAAAGAGCGCCTCTCCCCACTCATTTACCATTACCATCTCTCTTTTCCCCACAAGCAGAGAAAGGCACAGGCAAAGGCACCCAACTCCATCACCAGCGCTTCTAATCCCATTTTAATAATGCAACGCTTCAAAACAGAACACCTGTTGCTAAGATGTGCTGATCCAAATATCAAGGGGATTAATTAAAAGTCAATTACATTCGTTTGGTTTTTGAAGGGTGATCGGGCGAGATACAGAATGATTCTGTGAACACAGGTAGCCCAGCCTCTTGATTTCAAATGCAGTTTTATTAGGGGTCCATTAGAACCTTGCTACTCGCCTGCTCTGTTGAGATGGCATTCTCTTCAAATGTAATGAGCATTTTAGTTTCATCTTTTAAGGTGCATAACTTTGTGTTATGCATAATTGAAAAAATGCTAATAACTAAAATGTTTATTTCCTTCTTCCTGTGTGTGATTTGTGGTTGGATCACAAAGGGAATCAACCCTACCAAGCATTCTACGAGGCTCAGGGTGAGATGGGTTTGTTTGTCCTAGAAAATAGACTATTCTCACACAGAGGATAATAGCGTGGCTGAATGACAGAGCGAACGAGGGGTAGAGGAGAGAGGGGGGCAGATAGCAGCTCTGTAGGAGTCAGTACTGTACCCACCCGGCCATTGTACTGTGGCTCCTTCTGTCTGGCTGGGAGGCAGCGTTTAAGGAGATCTTTGCCCTCTGTGAAACAGCCACAATGGGACGTTTGACCTGTGTGTATCAGAGGAGAGGCAACACATTTGGCTGGCTTGTCCCACACCGCCTCTCTAGGAGCAGGCCTCTGCCAGATCTATTCTCCACAGATTTGGAGTGGTGCTGGGCCCTGATGCTGAAGCCTTTCTCTCCCTTCCCTCGCCCTCCCCTCTCCATCTACTCTCTCCACTCTCTCCATCCCTTCCCTTCCATACACTGACCTGTTTTGCCTCCCCGAGGAGAAGATCCAGCCTCCTTCTGCTGAGCAGCCCCATCCCTCTCTCTCTCTCTCTCTCTCTCTCTCTCTCTCTCTCTCTCTCTCTCTCTCTCTTTCTCTGTCGTTATCTCTTACTTTCAAGTACATTCAGAAACACAGCCACACAGACTCTCACAGGCATGAGCCGCATAGCTGTTATGCACCAACTCCATGCAAATAGGATGCTTGAGAACTGGGAATATTCCGTGGCATGTTTACAATGTGGGCTGTTTGTTATGCTGTTTACACTCCTCTATACCTTACACATATTGGTTCCCATTTTGCATTACCAGGTTGTGCCCCTACTCATGGGCACACTGGACTGTGGAGTTCACCCTCGCTCGAGGCTCGTAGACACAACAACACATCCACACACACACACACACGCCTCACACCCCTTAAGGAGGGAGGGAGAGTGCCTCCGTCTGAATATCGACAGATACCCTTCACCAGCGCGAGAAAGACGGAGAGATGGACGGGCAGACATAAAGGAAGAGATGATTAGCTGAGTGAACCTGTTCTGCCCTATGAATACCCATTCACACACAGCTCCCACTCTCTCCCTCTGATTGTCTCATCATTCCATCGGAGCTGGCGCTCACACCTGACGGGCAGACAAGCCTCAGCCTCCCGCGGGCCGGATAATCAACGTCCTGTCAGACCTGTGAATACCCTGCAGACGGAGGGAACGAAAGCTCACACACACACACACGAACACACACACACACACACACACACACACACACACACACACACACACACAAACACACACACACACACACACACACACACACACACACACACACACACACACACACACACACACACACACACACACACACACACACCATACTGTGCACACACCAATACCCTGACCCTTTGCAGGGGGGATGTGTCCTCACACGGACGTTGTCACCGAGCACCCCGACACACACATGCACATGCACACACACGCAAACCCACACACGCAAACCCACACACACAAACACACACACATACAGACACACCTGGCATAAATCACCGGAGCCTGTCATGCCGTGCTCTTCGTTAAGCGGAATTAGTCTTTGAGCGGTTTCTCCTGATGAACGCCTCAGGTTTATTAATTACGCCTAATCATGATAAATGCTACAGCCGTCATCGCCTGTCGCAGCGTCAGGGTTCAACCAGGAGGGGAGGGACGGTGACAGAGCCATCCAACCTATCCGTGAGGGCGACCTGAACACCGACAGGCCCAACGGCCTAGCCAGAGCCAACTTTCAATCCCTGGGTCACTCATTCCAATGACTCTTCTGAAATGTTGTGGTTTTTTGAGTGTGTTAGGGAGACGCATAGGTTGGGAGTTATTCTCAACAGTTTATGACAATGTCGCACGCAATAATGAAAAGTGAACAGTTCTATTGTGTCCCATCACCTTGTCTGTTGTTGATGAAATTCGACAGTGTTGACCTCCTTCATTCATGTCAATTAGATCATCTTCATTGACTGCTGAATACAAAGCATATTCACTGTAGAATAACATTGACTCCTTGGCTAATCCTCCTCAGGCAGTAAGGCGTTAACCAGAACTAGCCTTTGTTCCAAAGTCACTGCCATGATTGTTGTTCATAATTGTGTCTGTTGCCATTGGAAACAGGAGGGACGCTCACATTTGCTCCTGAGTGCCCTAAAGCCTGGTTGTTGAAGTGATTCTTCCTCACATCACCTGACTTGTGCCCACACCCTTTCTTTTTTCACTATTTTTCTCTCTCACCTTCACACCAACTTTGCTCAATAACCTGTCAATGTCTTTCCCCGTACTCTGTACAACCACTCTCCCCATTTCCTTCTCTTCCAGGTTAGGTGTCATTACTTACGGCACCATCCCAGGTGTGTGTGTGTGTGTGTGTGTGT
Source organism: Oncorhynchus mykiss (assembly GCF_057628025.1). NCBI lineage: Eukaryota > Metazoa > Chordata > Actinopteri > Salmoniformes > Salmonidae > Oncorhynchus > Oncorhynchus mykiss. The sequence continues at coordinate 11,995,912 of NC_143047.1, forward strand.
GTGTGTGTGTGTGTGTGTGTGTGTGTGTGTGTGTGTGTGTGTGTGTGTGTGTGTGTGTGTGTGTGTGTGTGTGTGTGTGTGTGTGTGTGTGTGTGTGTGTGGGAGGGAGGGAGGGAGGGAGGGAGGGAGGGAGGGAGGGAGGGAGGGAGGGAGGGAGGGAGGGAGGGAGGGAGGGAGGGAGGGAGGGAGGGAGGGAGGGAGGGAGGGAGGGAGGGAGGGAGGGAGAGGCAGGTCCTTCACAGCCACTGACCCTGAATCAGTTATGGAAACAATGTGACAAGTGCCGTAATGAGAATAAATGAAACGATAGAGCATCATCATCCCCACTGCACGCAAAACCCGGCTCCTCTCTCCCTCTCCTCTCTGGGCTGGGGCTCCTCCCTGCCTAGGTCTGGCCGTGAAAAATTACACTTAATTAGTGGTGTAGTAAGAACAGAGAAGAGGACAAATGTTGCAGGCTATAAGTGGTGCTGTCTATTATGAGAATTATATATTTATGAAAACGGGGAAAACAATGAAGTAATCAGGTGGGTTTCCGTGGCACCCAGGGAGATTCTGACATGTGACAGGTGATTCTCCACAGCTCCTTGCTATAATGAGACTTTTCATCACAGACATCAGCACCTCCTCTCTCTCTCTCTCTCTCTCGCTCCCTCTTGCTCCCTCTCCCTCTCTCCCTCCCTGTCTCTCCCACTCCCTTACTCTCTCTTTCTCTCTCATTCTCCTCCTCTCTCTCATTCTCACTCTCTGTCTCCCTGTTGTTCATTGAGCTTTAAATAAGCAGTAGCAGTCATCTAATCAAAGAGCTGGTTTTGGTGCCATTACACAGAGATTGTGTCATACCAGCAAAAGACAGCCTCTTGTCACACACGACTGGCAGGTGTCTGTCTGGCCGCCTGTCGGGGCGTGGAAGTAAGGCTCTGAATGACAGCCTCAGGAGAGGTTGTTTGAGCAACAAACTCTAGCCTGTTCACTTCTGACTCATGGAAAGGCTACTGACCATATTGGGTAGTTGGAGCAAAAGGTTCCAGAAAAAGGATGACTAGAAGACTGGGAGAGATATTGTGGACTTGACTTCACAGCCGATGATCCCATTGAAATCAGACATTCCCAAAATAAAAGGATACTCAAGACAATGTAAACCAAGGAAGAATGTTGTTGTTTGCTAATACGGTGTGTGAACAAGCTAATTTGTGGACAACATTCTGTCCATCCAAACAGACGTCAGATTCATTGGCAAGACATTAGGAACAGGGACCATGGTCCCTTGGCTATGTCCAGTTGGGATGGAATGGTTAATCCTCATCCTATATTACAGTACCCAACATTAATTGTGTTGTTGTGTACAGCTTCTACACCCCCATATCTCCCAATACTGCAGTGTGCTGTTGTTGGATGAGGGAAATAAACATGACATTTTCCCCCTTCTCTCTCTCTCTCTCTCTCTCTGTCTTTGTGTCTGGTAATTAAAGCGTGAGCACGAGTCAGACTCCACTTCAGACTAGGAGTGTGCTGTGTTAATTAACCTCGCTTGTCCCCACTCGCAAACGGGGCCCACAACCACCATTATGCTTCTAATATGCCAAATTAGAAACTGATTTTGAACTGCCCGTGCCCTGAAGGGTGCTATTGATCCCCCCTCTCTTTCCCTCTGTCTCCACAGGCTGCTTTCATGCCTCCCCACCGGCCGACGTCTCCAGCAGCACTGAAGTGCTGTTGCCTAAATGAGTTATCCGATTGGTCCCTTTGATTAATGACGGGGACCCCTGCTTCATTACACATGACAACAGGATCAGAATAATCCAACGTAGCCACCGCTGAAACCACACCAGTGACCCCCCCCCCCCCCCCCCCACACACACACACACACCCAACAATCTGTCTCTCACTCCTCCCCAAAGTTTATTTATCAAATGATTGAACCTATAGGGGTCATCACTCATATAGTATGACGTTTTTTTCTCGATCGAGAGCTGTTGTTGAATGTCACAAATGCATAAGAAAACAAGGTAAACTAGATGTGAAAATCAATGGGTAGGGCTCCGGGGAATGTAAACAGCTACATCAACATGCAGGATTTGACCTTGTACAGTATGTATTATAACGTGTCAGCACACACTGTGGGCAAGAAAATGGGTCGAGCTGGACGCACACACATACACACACACACGAGCAAGCTCATAATACTGTGGCAGATTGTTGTCTCTCTGTCTATTTATACATTTATGGACAGGTGGCTCTCAATGCATTTGGCAGCGTCACTCAATATCTCCTTCTGTTTTCCAATTTCATGCAATTTTTTTTAAAGTACAATTATCTTTCCATGGGGAAAACCTGTTCCACTTTGTTGTGGCGATGGACAAAAGCTATCAAAAGCTATCAACAAAGTTATCACCGGGCTGCGTGTGTCTGTGTCTGTGTGTGTGTGTAATAACTATAGATTATATTGTACAAAGCCATACGTTGTGGATTCACTGATCACAGGATGTTGTCAGTTCAATAATGACATGAAGATAATTTAATCTGTAACTATTGACGTTAGTTTCAGGGATTGGCAACTAAATGTTATTAACTGGTCAATGGGAAGGCATTGTTTCTTTCTTTATTGTTGTGAGTCGCTACGCCATTTATATCTTGAATGTCTTGTGGAAGAGGATGTTCCAAATACTATTCACGCTTGATAATTCCCACGAAGTAAAGGGCGAGATGAAGTCACAGCATATAAACTATTACTTGCATCATTAAACCTAGTGAAATGCAACAAACACATGCATAAAGCCATTTGTAATGGTCACAAAACCCAGGAGATTATTTTGCTTTATTAGTGACAGTAACAGAATATTCTGCTTTCTTAATGACAGTAACAGAATATTCTGCTTTCTTAATGACAGTAACAGAATATTCTGCTTTATTAGTGACAGTAACAGAATATTCTGCTTTCTTAATGACAATAACAGAATATTCTGCTTTCTTAATGACAGTAACAGAATATTCTGCTTTCTTAATGACAGTAACAGAATATTCTGCTTTATTAGTGACAGTAACAGAATATTCTGCTTTATTAGTGACAGTAACAGAATATTCTGCTTTCTTAATGACAGTAACAGAATATTCTGCTTTCTTAATGACAGTAACAGAATATTCTGCTTTCTTAATGACAGTAACAGAATATTCTGCTTTATTAGTGACAGTAACAGAATATTCTGCTTTCTTAATGACAGTAACAGAATATTCTGCTTTCTTAATGACAGTAACAGAATATTCTGCTTTCTTAATGACAGTAACAGAATATTCTGCTTTATTAGTGACAGTAACAGAATATTCTGCTTTCTTAATGACAGTAACAGAATATTCTGCTTTCTTAATGACAGTAACATAATATTCTGCTTTATTAGTGACAGTAACAGAATATTCTGCTTTCTTAATGACAGTAACATAATATTCTGCTTTATTAGTGACAGTAACAGAATATTCTGCTTTCTTAATGACAGTAACAGAATATTCTGCTTTCTTAATGACAGTAACATAATATTCTGCTTTCTTAATGACAGTAACAGAATATTCTGCTTTATTAGTGACAGTAACAGAATATTCTGCTTTCTTAATGACAGTAACATAATATTCTGCTTTATTAATGACAGTAACATAATATTCTGCTTTCTTAATGACAGTAACATAATATTCTGCTTTATTAGTGACAGTAACAGAATATTCTGCTTTCTTAATGACAGTAACATAATATTCTGCTCTATGAATGACAGTAACAGAATATTCTGCTTCATTAATGACAGTAACAGAATATTCAGCTTTAATAATGACTGTAACATAATATTCTGCTCTACAGTAACAGAATATTCTGCTCTATTAATGACAGGTACAGAATATTCTGCTCTATTAATGACAGCAACAGAATATTCTGCTTTATTAATGACAATAACATAATATTCTGCTCTATTAATGACAGTAACATAATATTCTGCTTTATTAATGCCAGTAACAGAATATTCTGCTCGATTAATGACAGTAACAGAATATTCTGCTCTATTAATGACAGTACCAGACGGTATACCAATGGCTATTCTTCAAAACAAAGTGACGAGGGTGATACAGAATCCTCCAGAGAGGCAGAAAAAGGACAAAATTCTAATTGAAGACACCTCATAGGTGTTTCCGTCCAAGCGGTTGTTATTTCCAATCAAGTTTACAAGTGTATTGGGGTATATTCAAGTGAGTGAGGGATGCCTTAGGCAGATGTGACAGCACTACTTTTCACTGGTGACGCTGCTCATCCTCTCCCTGATAGCAATTATTAGTTTAGTTTCATATTAAGACGGATGAGTGGCCGGGTTCTTTAGATGCATGCTGTGTAGGTTACCTGTGTGCATGTGTCCAGGGATAGGGGAGCTGTACAAGATGGGTCTTAAAAGAATGGTGTGCCCTGCACAGCATAGACCAGCGCTAGAGTGAAGCATTATTGTTTCCTGCTTAAAGGTGAAGGTGTGTTTAAGGTATTACACAACATACAGTTTGAGATGTTGGATCCTCTATGCCTAACCACCCTCTTTGTGTGGTGGGGTCATCCTCGGTCAATATCTTACGAAATTGATGAAGAAAACACCAGTAAAAAAGCTAAACATAATACAGTCTGGGACACACATGTACAGCACTCACACATGCACACACTTGCTGTGTACAGCACACATACTGTATAGGCCTACACAAATCGGAAGGGATCCAACAGGGCCCAGAAGGCCCGAAGGCCTGAATGGCGGAGACACGGTGTCTGCAACCTAAAGACGGGTTAATAATGTGGAAAATGTTTAACTGATGTGAGCGAACAGAGCAGCCAGGTGCAGGGAGTCGATGTGTTCTCTCTTTATTCCAACGGCGCTGCTCAAACATTAAATGTTATTTATAAACCTATTAGCTTGATAAATCTCCTCAGGATATGAACAAATCCGGAGGGAAAAGAGTTGCAAAGGAAAACAAAAGTTTTGATCTGGTCCACAAAGCAGACCATTTTAGGAGGAGTTGAACTGCGAAGATAGGACCATCACAGATGTGTTCAGATGCTTCCTGTTGGTGACGTACTGGTCCATAAAAATCCGGAAAACAGAGCTCTGCTGAAGTATATATATATATATATATTTATATATATATATATTTCTTTTTTCTTTTTTTTTTTCACTTGCCAAATGTCTCATGCTGTTGACGATATCAGCATGTTTTGAACTTTCATCTGATCTCCATAATATCTGAATCCATTCAGTATGCAGGGATGTTCCAGCCATATTGTGTGTATCAGTGGCTGTGATGCTGGGAGGGAGGAAAGCTAGCCTGCTGTATAGTACAATATGTATGCCTTCAGGGCCCTGGGCAACCATCAGCAGGAAATTAGTGCTGCCAACAAAACAAAAACCCAGACAAATCTGCAAGCAATATCACAATACCCTGATTATCTATTCTATCATTTGTAAGCTGTTTCCTGGGAAAAATAGAAATGTCACCACTCAGCCCCTAAATCATTTGTTGGGCTAATCAATGCCAGCTCTCTTCTGCCCCTCTTTGGTTGGGTTAGATCCATGAGGGGGTTGCCAGACATTGTCACGGTCAGGGAACTCTGATTTACAGCTCTGTTCTAACACACATAATTAAACGTAGAAGTCGAGCAGGTCTGAAAAGAATGACCCCTCACAGTTTTTCCTTTTTCCTCATTCACTCTCTTCTTGGTTAATGAACATTCTCTCTGGGTTCCTGTTAAAGAGAGAGAGCGTGGTCATGCTTTGCCTTTCTCTCATCTCTTCATCGATGTCATTACCTCAATCTCTATATTCTACCCTTCTTTTCAGCCTTTCTTTACCTCACACCCTCCTCTCTCGCCCTCTCTTGGTCTCTGATATTGTAAGCTCTGTGAGCTGATTCTCTTGACTGGGCCGGCGGCTCGTTTGAGGGGCTTGTTTTGGGAGAAGTGCTAGCACCTGTCTGCTCGCCTCCCGGCAGTAAGCGCCTGTGCCCTCACTGACAGCCCTGTCTGGTTTGACTAATGATGTGATTGATGGATGAAAGAGTGTGCATGTGTGTGCACGCACAAACACGCGCACGCACGCACACACACACGCGCTCGCTCAATCCCTTCCAGCAAAGCATTCATTCACACAAGCCAACCGCACAACCACACACATGCACACACACTAACCCAACACACACAACTCCCAGTATCTCTAGCCAGTGTTGTGTAGCAGAGAAGCAAAGTATAGTGTAGTGTCAGCAAGCCCCCATCAAGTGGTGGCTGAAGCTGAAAGTGTATTCCCCTCCATGGCTCATTACCCAGTAATGGCAAAGCCAAAGAAAGGGAAAGAAGAAAAGTAGAAGGAACTGATTTTTCTCATGACACCAGACAGCAGGCAGGTTTATGGACTAACGGCCCATCACAACAAACCCATCACAGGGGGGCACACACAGTGGAGCGGCCGCCCACCTCGCCCCACTCCCCTCTCTCTCTCTCTGCCACACCGTGAGGGAGCTGCTGGGCTTGGAGGGAGACAGCCGAGAGGGAGAGCGAGGGGAGATTATGATTCCGAGCAGAACACAGGCCGGAACCGTTGTCTCTCTGATTAGGCAGATTGCCTCGTTTGTTTTGGTCATGCGGTGCTCTGGGAGAGAGGAAAACGATCCCCGTAATAAAATACCGAATAGAACTTTGCAACAGATGCGGCCGAAAATCAACCTTACTGAGACGATTTGAATTCCTCTGGTGACGCGCACAATCGATCTCTTCTATTATCCTCGTCTAGGTTCTTCCAAACCATGCGTCATATCGAATGAGGCTCTGCTCTACTGTTCTGGTGACTACATTAACGGCTGCTATAATAGAAACTCCTCTACACAACGCAGCCAGGCGTATTTTGAGCAACGTTCAAACGTTGAAACCGTTGAAATGGAACGCACTCTCCATACCGTAGTCCTGAAAGCAGAGACATCCAGGGCTTTGCTATTGTCCAAGACACTAGTCGTTGTATTTTGGGGCCTTTTCAGAATCTATCTGAAGATGGGATCATCTGTATTTATGGTATGAATAGAGTCATTCATCTTCTTATCCATAAACGGTGGAACCACAAACCATAACTGTGCCTTTGACTCATAATGGTCCAGATTCCTGACCACAGTGGTTTAACCTCTGTGTTTCCTCTGAGGTAAATGGCTTCGGGCAGTGTTAACGACACAGATAACAGAACGTGGTCACAGGTCCTGGTTATAACCTGGGAGTGTCAATGTACAGTATATGTAAATTTAAGAGAGAGTATAAATACTAAATTATTTGTGTGTTTGAGGGAGGGCACTATGGTGATACAAGTGTGTGAGGAGGGCAGCGCTGTTCCTCCTGACCTTGAGAACGGTATCAGTATTCGTCCTCCACACGATTCCCCATTCAAATTGGGATTTCAACTTTCACTGAGGAGCTGTTAAACTGTCCAGTGGCGTGGAAACTTTTCCTCCTGAACTGAAGTTTCTAGAGTTCATTTAAAACTTGGCTGTGAGAGGACCTGCCATGGCCCTCCTGAGTCCCAGTAAGACTGATGTCTCTGATATGGCTGGATATGTTCATATTCACTTGCACGCCTTAAAAGCGGGAGCGGGGCCAGATTGATGTAGCGGCCCTCGCTTTCCCAGGAATCAAAGGACCATGCGTCTGAAGTGACGGGTGATGGAGGAGGCTGTCAGGGGAAAGGATGGGGGATGTGTTAAGCAGGATCCAGCATGAGGACCAACAGCATCATTAAGATATCCTGTATGGGGGAAAATGATGAGGCAACCTTTTGATTAAGGAGGTGTCTCTCAAGAGTCTTTGGCGCCGGGCAAAAAAAAATGAGATGTTTTTCATTTTAGCCGGAAGATTTATGCTTTGACAAATGTGGAAGTGGAAGTTGAATAATGGGATATTGGCATGCTTTGATTTCTTAATAGCTGTAATTGCTTTTTTTTACCAAAGGCCTGTTGCCATTTCCTTCCAGTGCGATGAGGAATATGTCTTCTGCGTGTTAATACATGATTTAACAGAAACGTTACCCTCAAAACTGTGGTGCAATGGCGAGAAATGTAATTTATCCTGAGGGACAAAAAGTAGCGAGAGGAAAACATATTTCTTATCTCCCTGCAATTGTGATCCACTTTAGCTACATGCTCAGTGATAGTGTTTGAGAGTAAAGGAGATGGGGGACTGTTTGATGTCTGTTTGATTAGGCTAAAAATGATATTCTATATATGCTGGTAGAAGCGTGTGTGTGTGTGTGTGTGTGTGTGTGTGTGTGTGTGTGTGTGTGTGTGTGTGTGTGTGTGTGTGTGTGTATGTGTGTGTCAGTGGTACTGCAGGGGTTACCAGTCCCAGCCTCTCTGCCTCCAGCCGGCCACAGAGGAGCCAGCCGCTGAACCTGCTCCTGAGTGGCTGCCTCTTGCTGCCTCGTCCTATGATCCAACTCTGACAGGTGGCTCCACCCAGATGGCTGTTGGTGCCTGGCCAGAGAGAACCTAGGAACAGCAGCACTGGTCAGGCCCTCCTCAGACTGTCTCAGTCAGCCCTACCTCAGCCCTGCCACCTCCCATCCAGCTATGCCCTCCTGTCAGCCCCATCCATCCTAACAGTCCCCCAACCAGGAGCAACACTGGAGGGGAACCTGCCACTGGCATGATGCAACTGTAAGAGTCATACAAACAAAACGCCCTTAGTACTGCCATGGGACAGTGAGACAGAGAAATGTCTGTAGATTGGCCCACAGTAACCTTTCTCAACTTCAAGGCCAGACTGTCAGGGTCAAGGTCAGGCTCTTAGGCGTGACCCATTGCTCACTCTGGGCTCCTTTGGTCAGGCCTGATGGCCAGAGAGTGCCAAGGTGCATCTGCCAAGTTCATAGAGACATCACCGTTGTTTAAAAAAAATGTAAAACTAAAAATGTGAGGGAAAAAAAACAAATACAGTGTGAAGCTGCTTTTTTCAAATAGATTCACATGAAGAAATATTTCAGGAGAGAAAAAAGGCTAAAGAATAAAGTAGAGTAAGGATACGAAGTAGGAGGAGAGACAGACAGATGGATGGGCGCTTTAGATTTAAACATCATCCTCATCGGTGCTCAGCTTCAAGCGGGTCCACGGGGGATTGGGTACTCATTGGGAAGATAATGCAGTTCCACGGAGAGATGGACATCAGGGATTCAACGCTGCGCTTCACTGTAAGGCCCAGTCCCAGCAGCCAGTGATAAACATCTCCATTTACAATGCATTGAATAAGTAAAATCTATTTTTGGCCTGCTTTTTTGAGTATGCATACGCGCTCAATTAGTTAAAAAATCATATGTCTATTCTGCATCAGAATGATGGACTGTGAATTCAACGTTTTAATATGCAATCCCTTGTCAACAAAGCTCCGATTGTGAGGCTAACCAATTATGGCGACGGCAGCCGAGAGATTATTATCTTGTGAAGGACTTAGTTAGTCGTCACGACCGAGAAAGTGCTTTATTGATTGACCATCAGGTAGCTAATAACATGGGTTATCTACATGTAGAATGAGACAGGGTCTCTCCTCAATACGACACTAGTATCAAGATGTACCTTGTCCTACAGTCCCAACATAGCCAGGAGAGGCAGGTTATATACCTTAGACAAGCTAATGAAGGTCACCCTATCTAAAGGTATCTTCAGTGTGAGAATGTGAGCACGTAGACGGTTCTATGTTATTCTATACTCTCATCCAGTTGTTCCTTCATTGTATTGGTCATTGGGCTATGGTCTTGAGTATTTAATATTGAAGGCCAGATCCACTATCTACAGGATGTGCCTACCCACGCGTATTCTACAAGATATCCAATCCGTGTCTTATGTTTATAATCTAAGCATGATTATTAATAACTAAACTCCATCAAAATAATGCCATATTCATTTCGTCAGGAAGTTCCCAAACAAATACCTATTTAATCATTCACTGCCACAAAGCAACGTTTTATATTTTTTTTGTGGTTTTTGTTGTTGAATTTTACCCCTTTTCTCCCTAATTTCGTGGTATTCAATTGTTTTTAGTAGCTACTATCTTGTCTCATCGCTACAACTCCCGTACGGGCTCGGGAGAGACGAAGGTTGAAAGTCATGCGTCCTCCGATACACAACCCAACCAGCCGTACTGCTTCTTAACAAGGCGCGCATCCAACCAGGAAGCCAGCCACACCAATGTGTCGGAGGAAACACCGTGCACCTGGCAACCTTGGTTAGCGCGCACTTCGCCCGGCCCGCCACAGGAGTCGCTGGTGCGCGATGAGACAAGGACATCCCTACCGGCCAAGCCCTCCCTAACGCGGACGACATTTAGAACATGTCACTCACAATCACACAAATGTACCCAGCTGCACATACGTCACGTGTACTCGTGTGGGAACGTGTGAAATCTGTCTGTAGAGTGATCTGGTGTCCAAACATTCATCACTATGACAGGGGAGCCCGTGTCCCTATGTATGTTGTGGAGCCCCAGTCTCCCGAGAAATCAACATGACCTCAAATGGGCACTCTCAACCACACACACACACACACACACACACACACACACACAAACAATAAAAACAAGTACAAACACACTCACATTACCTAACATGCTTGGACCTAAATCCTGGGAGAGGAGGACTGTAATACAAAGGGTCCTATTGAAAAATCTCATGGAGAGGATATTAGCAGTCCATTTCCTAGTTGGTCATTGTTTTTCAGGCAAAATAGAGTGGCTGAGGGCTGAAAAAAAAGATTACCAAAGTTCAAGGTTTCTTGGAATCCTCAGGGGAGGCAGTGTGCCGAAGGCCTGAGATTACATTTCAGTCCAACCCTACCGTCAAACCTCTCCAGACGGAACAGGAAATTGTGTCGCTGTCACAGAAACGCATGAGAGAAATGTAAATGCCCTCCCCATCTCATATGCACCCTGGGCTCTCCCTCAGGGGACCCCTCTCTTGGTGTCCGTCTTGTGTCAAATACCCCTTTTTAACACAGAATTTGTATTGGGGGTTTTGCTTCCCTCCGTGCATCTTCTTTGGTTACGAAGCAATGCTGCAGTGCCTGGCATGGCACTGCGATGCATACCAAAACAGACAGGGCTAGAAGAAAAAACAAGCCGGGTGAGGGCAGATGTTGAATCATCCAGTAAGCAAATGCACAATGGGATTACTGTGTTAAAGCAGTAAGTACAGGAGCTAGAAAAACCTCCGGATTCAGATGTCACATTCTAAACTTTCTTTAAACTGTCAGATTCATTTCAGCAAATGGATGGAGCTAAAAACAAACAAATCATTGAGGAAATATGCAACTGCCGAGAGTTCCCTTTGACTTGAAACCCTATCCCAAAACACTGTGTTCTACAGAACGAAAAGAAAGGAGACAAATGAATACTCAGACACAAGAGTAACTACCATTTTACCTGCCCGTTAACTGTCACAAACCCTTAACAATTATTGGACAATGCCTTTAGTTAGCAGAGATGAAAACCCTTCCCCTGCTTGTATCACTTGGCTGGACCAAAGTCAGAAACTAAATGGCTTCTTTTCTTCATCACTAAGGATGACTTTTATAGCGTATAGTCATCATGGACGATAGATGTTTCTATTTGAAGGTGTGATTCGTCAGAGTTAGCAGGCTTCAGATTGTAGCCCATCACTGAAATGAATGCAGTTAAGAACAGGCACCCTTGTCGTTGTGTGATTCAAGGAGGGGCTGTAAGGGGGCTAGAGGAGGCACAGGGGTGACAGAAACGTCCGGCCCACGCACCTCCAGGTGTGGCCATACGGACCAGGGTTTTGACTGAGGTACTTCCAGGCCTGGCCTTAGGAGCGATTTATCAATGCAAAGTTAATAACATCCATTTGAATCTAACTAAAAATCAATATTTCATTACCAAATTGTTAGCGGGAATGAAGAAGGATTGCGGAAGTCGGGGCGGGTGCGTTGGAAAGGAGGCGTCAGGAGGTTCGATGGGAAGACTGGATGATTCATGGGACCATCAGGCTAAGAGGGGGGAGGAAGAGGGGGCGAAGGAGGGCCAAGGAGGACGGACGCTGGAAAAACTTGGAGAGGGCTCGCTCCCCGGTGACCTTGGTAGGGACGGAAAAATATATATAAGAAAATGAAAGCAACTGTCAACTCCCCACAGGCCAGGATCAGCCTATAAATCACACAGGAGACCACGGGGAGGGAGGGGGACCAGAGAGGAGAGGGGGTTAACCCTTACACCCTTACGCTGGCCTTTCTTTACATCCACTGGACAGAGAGGAGACACATAGTATTAGATCTGTGAAGCTGGATTTACCCATATTAGGATATTAAATTGAAATGTTAAGGTAATTTCCTGCGTTGACGTTACACTCTGCATATGTCGGCTCAATCGGAAATTACCTTTAAATTTCAATCAAGATACAACACGGAGCTTCTGCGATATGTACTGAATCTAGCCCTAAACCTCTTGAGTCTATCAATTCATTTATTCATGCTACTGCATGAGTGTCAATGTCAATCCATGTACCCTTATTGTAATGTGTTAACAGAGAAGGTATGAAGATGTCTATAAATGAAGTGTACTTCAAATAGTCTGATAGGCTTTTTGCATGGCAGGCCACTCAATGACTATAGAAGATAAGGAGGCCCTGTTTGCCTAATAGGTTTTTGGCCCTTATCCAGTAACATCACTTCCAAATGGGAATGATATTATTGGTCTGGAGCCTTAATGGAAATACTTAAGGAGATGCAAGTAATATCAGCATTGAAGGTTATGGCCACAAAATGTGTAGAAAAAAAAGATCTGGCAATATTCTCTCTTCTTCTTCATAACTCACATGGATGACACATGATCCTATTGAAGAAGGAGCAGTTGGTTGAACAAGTAACAGTTGGAACGGAATGCGTGTGTCATATGTTTGACTATTTACATCTGCATTGTTATCTCGCCCACCAAACCTTACGGATTCGTAATATCCACAATTAAAAATGGGAAAGAAACAAAACAAATAGTGATTCAAATTGACCTATCGTTCAGCCCTAAACCTAATTGACAATTTCCATATGACAACGCTTGTGGGTTCTGAGCGTCTGTAAAGTGGTGATTTCCATCAAGTGCCTGAAGCAAAAAAATTTGGGCATGAGGAACAAATGTTGAAGGATTTTTGAGTAGAAAATATTGTTTTCAGGCAGAATACCTATGATGTGAAGTCCAATAGGACATACAGTAGTTACTGGCAAGATCTAGTGCGATGTGATTGGTGCATATGTTCTTTAAACCTCACCCCCACCCTCTCAAGGTTAGTACATATTACAACATATGTGGCCTCTGCTTAATAAAAGCGAATGTTTCCAATGTGCCATTTGTTTTTTTGTTTGGTGCCACGCCACCCCCTCCTCTTCTCGGCTAAGAGACGGTCAGATCTGGGTTTTGACAGTGCTACAGATTGTAAGCGCATCAGGTGACAATTAAGACATAAACAACATAAATTGTCTGCCGTCACATTAACTTATCCTTCCTGGCTGATGCCTTCTCACACGACTAGAACAAAGAGAGGAAATTTGAACCACTTACCTAGAATCACCCCACAGACTGCACTGATCTGCAATGTACATGTATAGGTGGGCGCCATCTGTGTAACTTGGGGATTTGTTTCCTAGTTTTGAAAAAAAAGACTGACTTCCACATTTCTAACAATACAAAAAATGGCATGCCGACACTAAATTATTCATTTGCTGCTAACATTAAACAACTGTTAACACGCTCAAATAATTAGTTATGCCTGCTTGGCATGTTTGCATCTTTAATAATTCATGCATTTGTCTTAATTACCAACAACAGTATTTTGGCCTTGTTATTCCTTTTTCAACCAAAAAATTTAAATAAAGCGGAAAAAGCAATTATGCTATAAATATTAATTAGATACCCTTATTAAGAATCCAGACAAAGGGGCATATAGAGTCTTAACTGTATTTTCCTAGGAATTAAACAGAGTTGTAAATCTTTCTCTGCATGGACAGGTATCTACGTGGGAGACATCTTTATCGGTGGTTTTTGAATAAAATATAGTCACTACTTAATATCCTCTTGAACATGATCACATTTAGAGAAACATTTATGCTGTCAATGGGTTCCGATGATTAATGTAATAATTATGATCATGTTATTAAGCAGAATTTTAAATGCAATCACATTAATCATGGATCGTCCCCTTTGTGCCTTTGAGAACGTATTCTCTCTTAACTGGAGCTCTCAAAAGAAACAAACAAAGGACTAAACAATGAGGCATGTGGAAAATGCATGTGTCTTGAGAAAGTGTCCTTACACAGTCTCAGACAGTTCTTGCTAGGTATTTTGAGGCCTACCATTTTGTCACGAGAGAGTAATTTGATGTTAACACCAAACAACCTATGTGCAGTCTTAGGCGGCCATTTTGAGATATGTAAAAGGTCTTTTGACATTTTCTGGAAAGGCAATGTTGACTCCACCCCCTTTTTTTCTAGGACGGCCTGTCGGTGGCTATGATGAGTTTGCGTCATGTTTACATTTTCATGGGTCGCATACTTCCATGGCTTACCAGAGAAGACATTGGAACACTCACCCGCTCACTGTCTCTCAAAATGCAGCTGTCAATGAAGGAGAAGACAGGCGAGTGGATGACTTTGGGAGGACTTTGGGAGGACGATCAGAGGGGAAGTTTATTTTTCCATTTTTTTTGCTGGATGATTAAAAGGCAAATGAATGACACTGCCCGACACCCCAAATCAGCCCTCTGCATTAATATTTCACACTGATGGCAGCTGTGTATCAAAACAACATGGAATTAAGTAGGGAGAGAGTAGGGAGAAAAGGAATGAGGTTCACAGCAATCTAGCCATATTTTCTTATTGAACACATAAACAGTTTGGGTTAGATTTTTCTCGAAAGGAGTTAAACTAGCACAGGTTTTACTTCTTTAATTTAATATTCAATACATGGTGAAACATTACAAGCTAAACAAAAGTGTAATAATAAGATTGAGCTAAAATAAATCGATTAGAACTGAAAAAAAGTATTCAGAATTGAAATGAGTCAATCTTAAGGTCAGGAATGAACTTAATCGGTCTTATCAGATGTTTTTTATTCTGTTTTTTTGGCCATGGATAACAGCCATGAAACATGTGGGCTGCCAGTGACATTGGAAATGTCCATATTAGGCAATATGCAAATGCTGTTGATGGGGTGTAAATTCTGAGACGTGACAGCGAAACATCACAGGCCGATGATTAAAACGTGAACGTAAAACGAGGACGTTGGTTGGGCAGAGATTGCAATGAGGGCATATAGTCAGAGATAACCATCGACTGAACCGTGCACAGCTGACGAGAAAACAAGCACATCCCTCCTCTGTAAAGACCATTCCATGGCAACCTCGCCGACTGATGTCGATAGCTGTCAGCCTTTAACAGCCTGCAGCATTAGTATATGCTCAGCAAGTTCAACAACCAGTATAGGCATTGACCTTCTCATCTCTGACTGTCCTGTGTAAAGTTGCTATCTAGAAACTAAAAGTTATTTGGCTGTCGCCATAGGAGAACCCTTTAAAAAATATTTTGCGGTTCCCGGTAGAACACTTTTGGTTACAGGAAGAATCATATTGGGTTCCATGTAGAACCATTGCCCCAGAGGGTTCTACATGGAACCCAAAAGAGTTCTACCTGGAACCAAAAAAGGTTCTCTTGGGACAGCCGATGAACCTTTTTGGAATCATTTCTTAGGTATCATTATCAAGACCTCACAATCCAGAGTGAGATTACTCTGAAAAGGTTACATACAGTTTGTGGTTTGGGGATGACCAAATAAATAAATAAACAAACACAGGAATATATAAATAAATAATGAATGGCATTTAAAGAAGGAATGTGCGTGTTGTGTTGGAAAATGTCACAGAAGCAGATTTATAGTCTGTTTTCTGAGTACATTATTTGAGCTTGACAGTGTTAATCATTCACGCTTCCCACGTCTCCCTATTCCTGCCCGTCATGGATTATTGAAATATAAAAATAAGTGGGAGAAGGGCCCCTGAAGCGGTATCAAAATGTCAGGTTTGTACTTACAGCCCTATGCTGCTAGACAGGGTCAAGGGCTTCATTTATTTGTATACGGACACCCAGGCACTACAGGAAAGGTTATGTCACCCCCCGGCTATTTACTCCCACTTTTGAATGGGGACTGATATTCAGCTCAATTGCCAGTGTCACTGATATGGAACTGACATAGCATTTGGAGGCAGAGGGAGAAAGAGGGGGAGTCAGAAATGACTGCCAGACTGGGACATGGGACGGAGGGGACAGGGACAGGGATGGGGGGGGGGGGGTGTAATAGAGAAGGTGTGTTGTGAGCATGTATGAACAAAATGATTGGACATGTGGTGGACCTACGGGTTGTAATGTAGCACTCGATGAACATGTCTTTCAAGAGACAGTATTGTGTCGAGGTGCATTAAAGGTCCCCAAGAACAGAGTGAAATTTGGAACCACCAAGATTATTCCTAGAGCTGGCCTCCCGGCTAAACTGAGCAATCGGGGGAGAAGGGCCTTGGTCAGGGAGGTGACCAAGAAACCCATGGTCACTCTGACAGAGCTCCAGAGTTACTATATGGAAATGAGAGAACAATCCAGAAGGACAACCATCTCTGCAGCACTCCACCAATCAGACCTTTAAGGGTAGAGTGGCCAGACGGAAGCCACTCCTTAGTTAAAGACACATGACAGCCTGCTTGGAGTTTGCCAAAAGGTACCTAAAGGACTCTAAGACTATGAGAAACAAGATTTTTTTTGGTCTGATGAAACCAAGATGAAACTCTTTGGCCTGAATGCCAAGCATCACGTCTGGAGGAAACCTGGCACCATCCCTATGGTGAAGTATGCTGGTGGCTCATCATGCTGTGGGGATGTTTTTCAGCGGCAGGGACTGGGAGACTAGTCAGGATCAAGTGAAAGGTGAACGGAGCAAAGTATAGAGAGATCCTTGATGAAAACCTACTCAAGACTGATAAGGACCTCAGACTGGGGCGAAGGTTCACCTTCCAACAGGACAATGACCCTAAGCACACAGCCAAGACAATGCAGGAGTGGCTTCGGGACAAGTCTCTGAATGTCCTTGAGTGGCCCAGCCATAGCCCAGACTTGAACCTGATCTAACATCTCTGGAGAGCCCTATAAATAGCTGTGCAGCGACACTCCCCATCTAACCTGACAGAGAAGAGGATCTGCGTCTGGGTATGGTATGTTGATTGAAAAATAAATGTTAATACATTTTAGAATAAGGCTGTAACGTAACAACATGTGGAAAATGTCAAGGGGTCTGAACAGTTTCCGAATGCACTGTATATATAATGTAAGGCATTCACATGACCAATCTTGCATACCACAGTACGTTTGGTATTGCGACCAGATTTGTTATAGTTCAAAATTCGAAAGATCATTAATTAAGAAGCACTCTTTTTACACAAAGCGAGACAGAGGAGTGCCATGACAGAGATTGAAATGGGAAATCTGATATGAGCAATATATCATCTGGGGATAATTATGATGATCTATTGGCTTTTATGCTGAACTGAGTTCAAAATGATTGCATAGGAAGAGATGACATTAATGGCTGGCCTCAACTTTGATCTAGCTGAGGAAGGTTGTACCGTACGCCCACCTCTGCCCACCAATAGTTTGTGTAAAAATCTGAGTTATTGAGAGTGATATGAAATTTCTAAATGTCATTAATTGACACCTTTTTCCTCTGAGCTGTCAGGAGGGAGACAGAAAGGTCACAGCTCTGGGGTGATATATATATATGACCCCCCCCCCCCCCCCCCCCAACATTGTGAATTATGGGTGTCGTTAACACGAGGGAATGGATGGTGGAGCCGACTGAAAGCCTCTATCGATCCACTTCCTGCACAGGAAAATCAGGTACCTAAATATGGTGCCCTCCAACAGGGACTCCCATGCTTTAATGAAGGGGCTGATGCACTAAATTCCTAAATAGAGGTTCTGGTTTACTCTTTGACAAATTATTTATCCAATGAAATACTGTACACAACAAATGACTAAAATGAGGCAGTATTTACAGCAGTAGCATAGCCAGAAATTTGTTGTTGGGTGGGCCTGCAGAAATGTCCTGCAATTCTACCCAGTTCGCCATGGGCTGAGATAAAATGTTGCATTTTTAAAGCTAAATAATGGTGTGTTGACTGTAACATTCTTTTAACCAGGCAAGTCAGTTAAGAACAAATTCTTATTTACAATGACGGCCTACACCGGCCAAAGCCGGATGACGCTGGGACAATTGCGCGCCGCCCTATGGGACTCCCAATCCCAGCCGGTTGTGATACAGCCTGGATTCAAACCAGGGAGTCTGTAGTGATGCCTCAAGCACTGTGATGCAGTGCCTTAGACCGCTGCGCCACTCAGGATCCCACTCGGGACCCCGTTTGGAGCTGTCTTGTTTGCTAAAGGAACAAATGAAGTAAGCAATGGCATGGTGCATATAGCCATAGAAGCACAGTGACATACTGTATGCCAAAATGCAGTCATGTTCATGGCTTATTGGGGGTGTGGCTTTCAGTTAGTTATTTTTGGCGACACATCTCATGAGAGTGAATGTCATTCCAGTTCATCTGAATGTCATTCCAGTGCACTGGAATAGGACTGCTTGCTATGAATAGTAACGTCTGTCTTGGGAAGAATAAGGTGAGGACCAAAGCGCAGCGTGGTAAGTGTACATGTTTTAAATATTTTAATGACCACTGAAACAAAACAATAAACGACCAACGAACAGTCCTGTAAGGTGCAACACAACACTAAACAGAAAATAAACACCCACAACTCAAAAGTGAAACCAGGCTACCTAAGTATGATTCTCAATCAGGGACAACGATTGACAGCTGCCTCTGATTGAGAACCATACCAGGCCGAACACAGAAAATCCCAAATTTGAGAAAAAAAGAACATAGACAACCCACCCACCCAACTCACGCCCCGCCATACTAAAACAAAGACATAACAAAGGAAGTAAGGTCAAAACGTGACATGAATTCTATCTGATGGTGTTTGCATGTTTAGGTGAAACGACAAAAAAATGTCCCGTTTGGAACTCTGACAAGTAAGGACCATTCAAAATAAATACAGTAATGCCTTCAGGAAGTATTCACACCCCTTGACTTTTCCCCCCCAAAATTGTGTTACAGCCTGAGTTTAAACTTTATTAAAATGAGATTTTGTGTCACTGGTCAACCCACAATACCCCATTTTGTCAACCGCTCAAGGATTTCACCATGAGGCCAATGGTGACTTTCAAACAGTTAGATATCTTAATGGCTGTGATAGGAGAAAACTGAGGATGGATCAACAGCATTGTAGTTACTCTACAATACTAATCTAGGAAGCCTTTACAGAAAACAGCCTTTACAAAACATGCATGCTGTTTGCAATAAGGCACTAATGTAAAACTGCAAAAAATGTGACAAAGAAATTAACTTTATGTCCTGAATACAAAGCGTTATGTTTGGGGCAAATCCAATACAACATCACGGGGTACCACTCTTCATATTTTCAAGCATAATGGTGGCTGTATCATGCTTTGGGTATGGCTGGTCGGTATACTGTATTTCACTGTATCACTAATGTTCACTAATAAATCACTATTGATGTATTGATGGACGGACCGGTTTGGGTTTTTAATTCACCTTCTATAATGGTATTTTGATGTTTGGTTTGTTAAATGTGATACGCTGTGTGTAACGCTACCTGAGCCATCCCTCTCCACTCTCCCTTTTTCCATGCCACTTTCCACACAAACTTGTCCTCCCCTCCCAAGGAGCGCAATTGTTGCTGCTTGACCATGAGACATTTTCATTCAGTCTTCATGGTCAATGCAGCACATGCAACAATGTTGATGACAACAATGTTGCATTCTATAGTTACAATATTAGTTTATGACTATTATAATAAAAATTGCTTAGAATCAATGGCAATGGTGACATCATTTAGGACTTTTAACTTTGCAGTGACACATTCATAACCTGAAGGGAAACCAGATTGCATACCAGAGAGAATAGGTGGAGAGAGTGAACCAGGAGGTGGGTAGGTTTCTGAGGTCGTATTTTCAAGACCGGCCAGGAGAATGGTCGAGGTACGTCCCATGGGCGGAAGTGGCCCAGAACTCATTCCGCCACTCCTCCACGAACATGTCACCATTTCAGTGAGTGTTGAGCTACCAGCTGGTCCTGGCACCGTGGCATCAGAGTCAGACCGAGGCTCCTGCGGTGGAGTAGTGGGTGCAGCGCTCTAAGGAGACCTGGAGTGCCGTCCACCAGGAATCGCTCAAGCAAGCTGGTGGACGGCAGACGAGGAGCGCTGATCTGGGCCCTTTAAAGTCCTGAGGAGGATAAACATGGTGTGTTATAGATTACAACTCCCTTCCTACTATCGTATTAACCCCTCGTTTCATGTGTCTCTCCTCAGGCCGGTGGTAGCTAGTCCCCTGCAGGAAGGTGAGGTGCCGGAGGTCCCTCCGCCCCCTCTGGACATCGAGGGGTCCCCGGCGTACACAGTATGTGCTGTTCTGGACTCTAGACACCGGGTGAGGGGCCTGTAGTACCTCGTGGACTGGGAGGGGTACGGTCCGGAGGAGAGGTGCTGGGTACCGGTGGGGGACATCTTGGATCCGTCATTGTTCAGGGATTTCCATCGCCTCCATCCGGATCGTCCTGCGCCTCCCCTCCGGGTTGCCCTCGAGGCCGCTGTCGGCGTGCGTCAGGGGGTGGGGTACTGTCACAACTCCCAACGAAGGTGGCTACTCTTCCTGTTCGGGCGGTGCTCGGCGGTCGTCGTCACCGGTCTACTAGCTGCCACTGATACCTTTTCCCTATTCTGTTGGTTTTGTCTTATTGGTTACACCTGTTTCTTGTTTAGGTTTTTAGTTGGGCTATTTAAGCCGGTAAGGCCCGCCTGCTCTTTGTGCGGGCTTATTTTTCCTCTGTGCATGTTTGTGGTAATGCGTTTCCCTTTGTTTTTCCTCCGGACAGGTAGGGTCCTGGTTTTGGGCCGGTCTTCTATGTGCACCCGGTATTGGCGTGACCATTTTTCTCTGTGCCGGAATAAAACATTGTTCTTTACCTCCTTCTTTCTGCACCTGACTCCGCACCAACTACGCCTAAAGTGTGTTACACATATAGCTGGTGGGTTATACACTCTATCGGCAGGATAGAACAGCAGCCTCTGGTAAGACACGGGGCGGAGGCCTATGCATATATGTAAACAACAGCTGGTGCACAATATCTAAGGAAGTCTCAAGGTCTTGCTCACCTGAGGTAGAGAATCTCATGATAAAATACAGATGAAAAATCTCTAGGTAGATAGTGTGTGTATTTTTCGTAGCTGTCTAAATACCACACCGGACCGATGCTGGCACTAAAACCGCACTCAATGAACTGTATACCGCCATAAGCAAACAGGAAAACGTTCATCCAGAGGTGGCGCTCCAAGTGGCCGGGGACTTTAATGCAGCGAAACTTAAAACTTTTAACCTAATTTCTATCAGCATGTTAAATGTGCAACCAGAGGGAAAACAATTATAGACCACCTTTACTCCACACACAGAGACTCATACAAAGCTCTCCCTCGCCCTCCATTTGGTTAATCCAACCATAATTCTATCCTTCTGATTCCTGCTTACAAGCAAAAATTTAAGCAGCAAGCACCTGCTTGACTCGGTCTATTAAAAAGTGGCCAGATGAAGCAGATGCTAAACTACAGGACTGTTTTGCTAGCACAGACTGGAATATGTTCCGGGATTCTTCCGATGGAATTGAGGAGTACACCACATCAGTCATTGGCTTTATCAATAAGTGCATCGAGGATGTTGACCCCACAGTGACTGTATGTACATTGCCCAACCTGAAGCCATGGATTACAGGCAACATTCGTCATGAGCTAAAGGGTAGGGCTGCCGCTTACAAGGAGTAGTATTTTAACCCGGAAGCCTACAAGAAATCCCGCTACGCCGTCCGACGAACCATCAAACAGGCAAAGCGTCAGTACAGGACTAAGATTGAATTGTACTACACCGGCTCCGATGCTCGTCGGATGTGACAGGGCTTGCAAACTATTACAAACTACAAAGGGAAGCACAGTCGAGAGCTGCTCAATGACACGGGCCTACCAGATGAGCAAAATAACTTCTATGCTTGTTTCGAGGCAAGTAACACTGAAACATGCATGAGAGCATCAGCTGTTCCTGGCGACTGTGCGATCACACTCTCCGCAGCCGATGTGAATAAGACCTTAAACCTCTCTGGGATATGTGGGACGCTAGTGTCCCGTATGGCCAACATCCAGTGAAAATGCAGAGTGCCAAATTCAAATAAATTACTATAAAAATTAAACTTTCATGAAATCACACATGCAATACACCAAATTAAAGCTACACCTGTTGTGAATCCAGCCAACGTGTCAGATTTCAAAAAGGAATTTATGACCAAAGCACACAAAACGATTATGTTAGGTCAGTACATAGTCACAGAAAAGCACAGCCATTTTTCCAGCCAAAGAGAGGAGTCACAAAATGCAGAGATGGAGATAAGATTAATCACTAATCTTTGATGATTTTTATCAGATGACACTCATAGGACTTCATGTTACACAGTACATGTATGTTTTGTTCGATAAAGTTCACATTTATATCCAAAAATCTCAGTTTAAATTGGCGCGTTACGTTCAGTAATGTTTTGCTTCCAAAACATCCGGTGATTTTGCAGAGAACCACATCAATTTACAGAAATACTCATCATAAATGTTGATGAAAATACAAGTGTTATGCATAGAACTTAAGATAAACTTCTCCTTAATGCAAGTGCCGTGTCAGATTTCAAAAAAGCTTTACCGAAAAAGCACACCATGCAATAATCTGAGTACAGCGCTCAGAGCCCAAACAAGCCAAACAGATATCCGCCATGTTGTGGAGTCAACAAAGTTATAAATAGCGTTATAAATTTTCACTTACCTTTGATGATCTTTATCAGAATGCACTCCCAGGAATCCCAGTTCCACAATAAATGTTTGATTTGTTCCATAAAGTCCATAATCTATGTCCAAATACCTCCCTTTGTTCGCGCGTTTAGTACACAATCCAAACTGACGACGCGCGGGCAGGTCCAGGCGAAAGTTCAGACAAAAAGTAATATGACAGTTTCTAGAAACATGTCAAACTAAGTATAGAATCAATCTTTAGGATGTTTTTAACATAAATCTTCAATAATGTTCCAACCGGAAGAATCCTTTGTCTGTAGAAATGCAATGGAACGCAAGCTACCTCTCACGTGAATGTACGTGACCAGCTCGTGGCACTCTGGCAAACCACTGACTCAATCCCCTCTCATTCCCCCTCCTTCACAGTAGAAGCATCAAACAAGGTTCTAAAGACTGTTGACATCTAGTGGAAGCCTTAGGAAGTGCAATATGACCCCATTTCCACTGTATCTTGGATCGGCAAAGAGTTGAAAACCTACAAACCTCAGATTTCCCACTTCCTGGTTGGAATTTTTCTCAGGTTTTTGCCTGCTATATGAGTTCTGTTATACTCACATACATCATTCAAACAGCTTTAGAAAATTCTGAGTGTTTTCTATCCAAATCTACTAATCTCCAAATCTACTAATCTACTAAATCTACTATGCATATTCTAGCTGTTAGGACTGAGTAGCAGGCAGTTTACTCTGGGCACCTTTTCCTCCAAGCTACTCAATACTGCCCCCCTGTCCCAAAGAAGTTAAACAGGTTAACATTCACAAGACCGCAGGGCCAGACGGTGAAAGAGGACGTGTACTCTGAGCATGCGCTGACCAACTGGAAAGTGTCTTCACTGACATTTTCAACCTCTCCCTGTCTGAGTCTGTAATACCAACATGTTTCAAGCAGATCACCATAGTCCCTGTGCCCAAGAACACTAAGGGAACCTGCCTAAATGACTACCACTCACATCTGTAGCCATGAAATACTTTGAAGGGCGGGTCATGGCTCACATTAACATCATTATCCCAGAAACCCTAGACCAACTCCAATTTGCATACCGCATCAACAGATCTACAGACGATGCAATCTCTATTTGGACAAAAGGAACACCTAAGTGAGAATGCTATTCATTGACTTCAGCTCAGTGTTCAACACCATAGTGCCCTCAAAGCTCATCACTAAGCTAAGGACCCAGTGACTAAACACCTCCCTCTGCAACTGGATCCTGGACTTCCTGACAGGATCGCCTCCAGGTGGTAAGGGTAGGTAACAACACGTCAGCCACGCTGATCCTCAACACTGGGGACCCTCAGCGGTGCATGCTCAGTCCCCGCCTGTACTCCATGTTCACTCATAACTGCATGACCAGGCATGACCACAACACCATCATTAAGTTTGCAGATGACACAACAGTGGTAGGCCCGATCACCGACAATGATGAGACAGCCTATAGGGATGAGGTCAGAGACCTGACCATGTGATGCAAGGACAATAACCTCTCCCTCAACATGATCAAGAAAAAGGAGATGATTGTGGACTACAAGAAAACGAGTACTGAGCACACCCCCATTCTCATCGACGGGGCTGTAGTGGAGCAGGTTGAGAGCTTCAAGTTCTTTGGCATCCACATCACCAACAAACTAACAGGGCGCGACAAAAACTATTCCCCCTCAGTAGACTGAAAATATTTGACATTGGTCCTCAGATCCTCAAAAGGTTCTACAGCTGCACCATCGAGAGCAACCTGGCGGGTTGCATCACCACCTGGTATGGCAACTGCTTGACCTCCAACCGCAAGGCACTACAGAGGGTAGTGCGTACGGCCCAGTACATCAACGGGGCCAAGCTTCCTACAATCCAGGACCTCTATACCAGGCGGTGTCAGAGGAAGGCCCTAAAAATTGTCAAAGACTCCAGCCCCCATAGTCATGGACTGTTCTCTCTTCTACCGCACTGCAAGCGATACCGGAGAGCCAAGTCTAGATCCAAGAGTCTGCTAAACAGCTTATTCTAAGACTCCTGAACAGCTAATCAAATGGCTTTCCAGACTATTTGCATCCCCCCCATGTTGCTGCTGCTTTCTGTTATTATCTATGCATAGTCACTTTAATAACTCTACCTACATGTCATATTAACTAAATTACCTTGACACCATTTACCCCTCACATTCGCTCTGTACCTGTACCCCCTGTACCTGTACCCCCTGTACATAGCCACGCTATTGATATTTACTGCTGCTCTTTAATTATTTGCTGTTCTTATCTCTTACTTTTTTTGTTGTATTTTCTTTAAACGACATTGTTGGTTAAGGGCTTGTATGTAAGCATTTGACTGTTGTATTGTATTGTATATCATTTGATTTGATTTGATTTGAAATATCACGACAGGCAGACTGGTCAGAACTGGGGAAAACTAGGAAACAGAACTAGAGAAACAGGAAGGCGGGAAAGAACGCTGGTAACCAACCAGACAAACTTACAACAGACAAACAGAGAACACAGGTGTAAATACACAAGGGATAATGGGATGGTGTGCAACACCTGGAGGGGGTGGAGCCAAGCACAAAGACAGGTGAAACAGATCCTTAGATTCTTCAAAGTAGCCACCCTTTGCCTTGATGACAGCTTTGCACACTCTTGTAATTTTCTCAACCAGCTTCACCTGGAATGTTTTTCCAACTGTCTTGAAGGAGTTCCAACATATGCTCAGCACTTGTTGGCTGCTTTTCCTTCACTCTGCGGTCCAACTCATCCCAAACCATCTCAATTAGGTTGAGGTTGGGGGATTGTGGAGAAATTCTGTGGTACAATTTTAAAATGGGTAAAAAAATGAAGAAAATAATACTAACAGGTCGTGTCTGAATACCCATACTTGTGTCCCAAATAGTAAGCTGTTTGAGTAAGTGAAAAAATTAGTGGCCTCATGGGTGGAATGTTATTCCTATTTTTCATTATTTAATAATTAATCAACATTATTTACAAAAAAACGCCAAAAATCTGGTGTTGCTAGGTCAAATGATTTTGTTATATTTCAGTCTTCTGTGATGTATATAAACAGTGGCAACCCGTAATTCAATTATTTGGGGCCTGTTTTGCATGTTATTTTAGCAATAATATGTGTCACATATCAGTTAAAAAAGAAATGTAAAAAAAATGGAATATCCGAAACATGCAATATACTTGCAGTGAAGCCGCTCAACAACTACATCATACCAGTCATCCAACAGATTTCCATTCAGAGCGACACACAGAAGCATCCAGTGTCAATATGCCCAGCTCAAGGGCACATTGACAAATCTACCACCAGGCAAAAAAACGTGAACCCAAACCCTCCAAGATCCCTCCATAGTTCCCCAATAGCTGTCCCTCAACCATTCGAGACCCCTCCCACAGCCCCCCACCCAAGAAGAAAAATAAACAATAAAAAATAAAATTAATTCCATTCCCCACCTGCAAGAATCCCCCAATGCACCAACAATCAAGAGATTGAACTAAAGAGAAAAAAGGAAAAGACAAAAGAAAACAGCAAACAACAATGCAAATAATAATGTAAAACATTGGACATCAAGGTCAACTAAAACCACAACAGCAATGCCAACTGTATATGTTTGTGTGCATGTCTGGCACTATTACATGTATGTGTGTGTTCTTTTATGTGTTTATTTGAATGAGAGTGTGTGTATATACATGTGTCCAAACACCCGCACAGCATCAGCCTCAGGCAAACCGGCATTAGTTGTAAAAACACTGGCCCTCAGTGTCATTCAAACTGACTTTTTATTATGTTTCATTATGACTTTAAAAAAACATATTTACTTTTATCTTTGACCATCATTCTATCTCCCACACAGCAACTCCACTCCCACTTGTCTCCAATTCCACATCCCAACCCTCAGCTTCCCTCAGCCCATCCCATCTATCTCTGCTGGCCACCCACTTCAGGTTTCTACGCAACACATATCTTTCAACTATGCTGTGATGTTTAACGCACAATTTCAATGTATCTAATCAAATAGAATCCACAGATTGCGAGTTGAAGATAAATACTTTTACTAAGAGTATTAGTATATTAGTAATTGACTGACCCGGTCGATCCAGATCTCCTAACAATACTATATCTAGGGTCAATTTTAGATCAATGCTATGCATTTTCAGCCATTCCTGAACCTGAGACCAGAAACAAGCTACCTGAGGGCAATACCAAAATAAATATTTTGATCTTTTGATTTGGTCTTTTGATTCTGTATCCTCACAATAGAATCTGCAGAGCTTCGATGACTTTATGCCCCAAATATTGAACATTTTGTTGGTGGCAAGAATTCTATATGATAATTTTTGATGAAAAGCACAATCTTGAATCTTGCGTTGTTTTATATATCAACTCATACACCCTGTACCATGGAATCGGTACATCAAAAATCTCTTCCCAACTATTTTACAATCTGTATGGCACAGTTGTCAACATCCTTGTCCTCAAATGAAAGTAGTATACTTTCCTATTTATGCTATTTTTATTCCTCCGCCAGGTTTGATCCTTTATATTGGGCAGACAGACCTACCTCCTCCCACTGCCACCTGCCTCCTCCATTTCTAGGGTAATGCTGTAATTAATTGGTTGTACTCTTGGATTGAGCAGACCTTCCCGTACAATTCTGATGACTCCTTGAAAGACATAACTTCACCATTCCAATTTACAATATAATTTAAGAACAAAATTCCCATTTCAAACATCTTTCCCATAAATACAGGTATTTTATCAACCAGCACATTTGAGTTCAGCCATAATATTTGTTGTAACATTTGTTCTATCTTTTCAGGGGGATGAAAATGAAATTGTAGCCAGCTCTTCAATGCTTGTTTGAAAAAGAGAGATACTTTGAAAAAATATATATTTTCAGTTAATCGAAAATGAGACATGGCAATCTGCACAAAGGCAAAAAGGCCATTTTTAAACAATGGATGAGCTTTCTTAGTAATCTACTTTTGAATGAGTGAAGCTTTTAGAGAGAGGTTTAGTGCTTTTATATTTAATAATCTCAACCCACCCAATTCATATTCATTATATAGATAGGCACGTTTTATTTTGTCTGGTTTAGCGTCCCAGATAAAGAAAAATATTTTTTGCTTATATGATTTGACAAATGAATCATCAGGAGAGGCAGCGCCATAAGTAAGTGAGTAAAATTAGATATGACTAAGAAGTTAATCAGGGCAATTCTTCCATAAATAGACAGGTATTCACCTCTCCATGGTTGCATGATCTTGTCTATTTTTACAAGTTTTCTATTGAAATTCGTTATGGAGAACTTATTTAAATATTTTGTGATATGAATTTAGTATGTCTACTTCACCATCAGCCCATTTTATAGGTAAACCACAGGGTAATGTAAAAGTTGTATTTTTTAAAGATCCAATGCATAATATTGTACACTTACTATAATTAGGTTTTAGTCCAGAGAGTGCAGAAAAGTTATCTACATCTTCAATGTGACATTGCAGGGATCTAGCTTGCGGACTTCATATAAAACTTGAGTCATCGGCATACATTTGTTTTTAAGCCTTGGACGTCTAATCCTCTGATGTTGTTATTGGATCTTATTTTAATAGCTAGTATTTCATTGGCCATAATGAATAGATATGGTGACAGCGGACACCCTTGTTTGACTGTCACATATCAGTTTGCAAACAATATTTAAAAAATAATAATATTGAGTTAATGAAGCCGCATACAAACATTGTCTCTTTTTTGCTTTCTTGAGTAAGGCAGTTCTAAAGTACAGGTGTTTCAGCCTATTTTTATTTTATTTTATTTATTTCACCTGTATTTAACCAGGTAAGCTAGTTGAGAACAAGTTCTCATTTGCAACTGCGACCTGGCCAAGATAAATAGCAGTTCGACACATACAACAACACAGAATTACACATGGAATGAACAAAACATACAGTCAATAATACAGTAGAAAAAAAGAAAACAAAGTTTATATACAGTGAGTGCAAATTAGGTCAAATAAGGGAGTTAAGGCAATAAATAGGCCATGGTGGCGAAGTAATTACAATATGGCAATTAAACACTGTAATGGTAGATGTGCAAAAGATGGATGTGCAAGTAGAGATACCGTGGTGCAAAAGGAGCTAAGTAAATAAATACAGTATGGGGATGAGGTAGATAGATAGGCTGTATACAGATGGGCTATGAACAGGTGCAGTGATCTGTGAGCTGCTCTGACAGCTGGTTCTTACAGTTTTTCTCAGTCACTTTGGTGCATTTCTTAGATGAAAAGTGCAATTCTTGATACTACTTGTACAAATTCCAAATCATCTAGTCACTTGTGCACATTAAAGCAATTTTTTATTCCTTTGAACAAATTGCAATTGATAATGTACAAGTGTCAACTTTTTTCCACATTATCAATTGCTCATGTCATGTTGATCAAAATATAGTAGATGGTTCTCTGTTGAATAGTCTTACCCCTCAAAACATCTAGGCATTAGTTCCTTGCATAAGCCATTACATGCAAAATTGTTGAACTATTTGTCATAAACTGTCAAGCATAGTTTTACACATTTCTATTAGACCTTTTGTACAAAAACGTGAATTGATGAATCGTGCAGGTGAAATTGACCCTTACTCATGAAGGAATGTAAAGTGTTAGTTCAACCAACAATCAACAAGTTGTCTAAATTGCTCAAAGGTGCATCTCATGAAGAATCAATTGGCAAGCATATATAGACAGACCACAACACAGAGTTGCAATTTTCCAATAATGGATGGACCAGGAAACGAACAGGGTCAACAGCCAAGAGGAGGAAGAAGAGGAGCAAGGATGCGTGGTGGAAGGCAAAACAGAGGAAGAGGCAGAAGAGGACATAGGTGCATATCTGATGACATAAGGGCCACTATTGTAGACCATGTTGTCAATCATGGCCTTACAATGGCTGAGGTGGGTCGAAGGGTGCAGCCGAATATTGGGAGATCAACCGTGTCCTCAATAGTTCAAACGTTTCGAAGAGAGAACAGGTATGTCCACCAATGTACAGTGCACTGTTACTGTACATAAGCAGTATACTGTATACTTCCTACAATGCTTCATATTACAGTAGTCCACTTGTATTTCACAGCATACAGAAATATACACTATACAGATACATACTGCACCTTACATGCACCCACCTGTACGTTTTACAGTAAAATGTGTGTTCGCATAGTTTTTGTCTATGTGAAAGTGTGCGATGCATCACTGCATTTTTCCCCACATAGGACTGCAAGATTACCTCAAACCGGTGGCAGAGGACGCCTTTTCACACCTCAACAGGAGGAGGCTATTTCCACCATTTCCACCAACAAAAAACAAAACGAAATTGTTCGTGAACAATGACTCAATGACTTATCATTCTGATGACACTGACATGAACATTGGCATGAATATTTACTTTTGAGAGATGTACTAAGGCTTTTTAGTGACTGACTAGCTTTAGAAACATATCTATTGTATATTGCAGTTTGCACAAATTGTTCTGAGAAATTCACTTATTATTTTGCACATGTTAGGGATGATGTGAAAAATGCACCAAAGCGACTGAGAAAAACTGTAAAGCTAGTGAGGGAGATGGGAATCTCCAGCTTCAGTGATTTTTGCAGTTCTTTCCAGTCAGTGGCAGCAGAGAACTAGAAGGAAAGGCGACCAAAGTAGGAATTGGCTTTGGGGGTGACCAGTGAGATATACCTGCTGGAGCGCGTGCTACGAATGGGTACTGCTATGGTGACCAGCGAGCTGAGATAGGGCAGGGACTTGTAGATAACCTGTAGCCAGTGGGTTTGGCGACGAGTATGAAGCGAGGGCCAGCCAACGAGAGCGTATAGGTCGCAGTGGTGAGTAGTGTATGGGGCTTTGGTGGCAAAACGGATGGCACTGTGATAGACTACATCCAGTTTGCTGAGTAGAGTAATGGAGGCTATTTTATAGATGACATCGCCGAAGTCAAGGATCGGTAGGATAGTCAGTTTTACAAGGGTAAAGCACTAGCCCAGTGCTTTCTGTGGTGGTGGAGCAACCAGCAGATTGGCTCAATGTTCTGTCACTCATGGGGACACTATGTCACTGCAAAATCAAACAGGGAGAGCTCAAGCCCTCAAGCCCTTTGGGTGCTGCCATAGAGTTACATTAGAAGTGCCCACCCAAGAAGGCTCAAGGTCATTGGCCACAGATAAAATTATGCCAAATCACATTATATCTACAGTAGCTTTGATTGGACTGACATGGTCAACACTATAATTTCAAAATCTAGCAGTCATCATCATGAATCAAGTTGACAATCTACTGGCAAATTATTTTCAATCCTTGTCATATGAAGAGAAATCATTAAGGAAAAGTATAGATAAAACTCATCGGTGCTCATCAGCCATTGGACATAAACATTACACAACAAGTTGGAAATAGCAAATTCAACAATGAGTGGTTTGGAAGGAATCGGTGGCTAACTGCAAGCATTAGAAAGCAATCACACTAGCCTGCTATTCAGTGGAGTGGATGTGTGGTCCAAGTCTCGGTTTAATGATATCTTTTCCAAGTTTTAAAGGATACGCATTCAACAATGGCCATGCTGTCAATCCAGCATGACTTCTTACGCTTTCAAAACAACTGGAAATTGAGAACGGGGAAATCTCAGACTTCAGTGAGTTCAAAGCAACTGGGAACTCTGAAAAAAAATATTTGAATCGTCATTCAACTCAGAATTCTAAGTCGGGAACTCTGGCCTCTTTCTAGAGCTCTGATCTTAAGATCAGTAATGTCATGATTCAACCTTGTTTTTTTCCAAGTTCCCAGTTATCTTAAAGAAATTTGCCCACAAAGGATTGCTGCCCCAAGTGAGCACAGCACAACAAGGTGAGTCCAAAAATGTTTTGTACGCTGCTGCATAAATGATGTAATATGTCAGGGAAATATGTATACTGGAGCTAAGAAAGTAATACTAAGTGTATGTTGGGTAGTAGGCTGTCAGTAGCACATGAGCCTCACCCTAATAATTTGGTCCCTTTTCCCTTCATATCTAAGCCTACTGTTCTGACTTTGTGGTGCACATGCAGCCTACAGCCTGTTTTAGGGAAATGTAATCATTGAATATTGTAGAGCTTTCATTGTCTGCTTAAATGCCCTATTTATTCATCCTACGGCTCTGACTTGGTGTGCAGGGAGAATACTGTAAGAACGCCGCATGTTCTGAATTCTGTTGCTGTACATTTCAAAAGTGCTGAACACATAAATACACTACTGTTCAAACGTTTGGGGTCACTTAGAAATGTCCTTGTTTTTGAAAGAAAAACTATTTTTTTGTCCATTAAAATAGCATCAAATTAATCAGAAATACAGTGTAGACATGGTTAATGTTGTAAATGACTATTGTAGCTGGAAACGGAAGATTATTTATAGAATATCTACATAGTGGTACAGAGGCCCATTATCAGCAACCATCACTCCTGTTTTCCAATGGCATGTTGTGTTAACTAATCCAAGTTTATCATTTTAAAAGGCTAATTGATCGTTAGATAACCCTTTTGCAATTATGTTAGCACAGCTGAAAACTCTTGTGTGATTAAAGAAGCAATAAAACCAGCCTTCTTTAGACTGGTTGAGTATCTGGAGCATCAGCATTTGTCAGTTCGATTACAGGCTCAAAATGGCCAGAAACAAAGAATTTCTTCAGAATCTAGTTAATCTGTTATTGTTCTGAGAAATGAAGGCTATTCCATGCGAGAAATTGCCAAGAAACTTAAGATCTCGTACAACACTTTGTACTACTCCCTTCACAGAACAGCTCAAACTGTCTCTAACCAGAATAGAAAGAGGAGTGGGAGGCCCCGGTGCACAACTGAGCAAGAGGACAAGTACATTAGAGTGTCTAGTTTGAGAAACAGATGCCTCCCAATTCCTCAACTGGCAGCTTCATTAAACTGGGCTCTAAAGTTTGAACCCCTGCTGTTTCTTTCTCTTGTATTTCAAAGATGGAACAAAAAACAAATTTAAAAACTATTTTTGTTTGTTTGTATTATCTTTTACCAGATCTAATGTGTTATATTCACCTACATTGAGTTCACATTTCCACAAACTTCAAGGTGTTTCCTTTCAAACGGTATCAAGAATGTGCATATCCTTGCTTTACGTCCTGAGCTAGAGGCAGTAAGATTTGGGTATGTCATTTTAGGCGGAAATTGACAAAAAGGGTTGGACACGGCCACTGAAACATCTATTATTTTGCTCAAAGTCATGGCAAAAGGGTTGAGTGAATGATTTGAAGATAATCAACTCTCTCAGACCTGAGCTGCTCCAAAATGGCTGCTGTAGGAATGTCGTCACAGACATGGGCTCCAGTATCCCAGATCATATCCTGGACTGTAAGCAGATCACTAACAAGTTCATGATGTGGAGAAGTAAGTAAATTACAGACAGAGATCAGACATAGAGGGGGAGTCGCTCTTTTTTTTTTTTTCAAAGGCTTGCCAAATGGAGGGAAACCAATCTAAACAACAGTTTATGTTCAAGTTGATGTTAAACCCTAAATCTCATTAGAGCTGCGAAGGAGGAAGATGTTTGACAGGGGAGAATGTTGAATCACTTCCTGTACAGTAACATACATATGTGGTTCTCAACCTAATTATGAGAAAACATTTGGAGCATTAGAAACAACATAAAGACCCGAGGCACACAATAAGTAATATATAGCAAGACCGAAAGTGTTAAAAAAAAAACGGATGACTAGTATGTCTGTCTTTTTCCTCAGCAGACTAGCTTTACATTTCCTTAGTTTCTAAATCAATGACATGATCCTTGTGCTAGTTTTCTTGAGCTAGTTTCCCATCACTGTTATTACAGTGTTATTTGCTAACAGTGGCAATTGGGATAATCCTTTTGGTGAGTGCTCATGATTCTTCACTGGACATAATGGCAGTCAGCCAATGTTGAGTTGCCAGAGCCTGTGCTTGAACCTTTATCTTGGATTGCAGTGCCTCTGGAACACAATGAACTCGAAATCTAGTTTGCAACACTTGACATGGATAAAGCGATCATATGCAATGAACCCTGTCCTTATGGATTATCTTGAATAAGAAAAATGGCAAAGCGGGTGCTCTCAGGACATCAAGTTCACACTGTTACAGAGAGGGCAATATGCCTGATCAGGGTGATTGGTCTCCAGCAAATAACTCACTACAAGATTAGAAGGGTAATTCCTGGTCCAGAACAGAGGCTAGAAGTGCTAATCAATGGAAGTGCCTACATGACGAGAGGAGATTTTGGCTGGTTGACCACTAATGTAGTGGGAGCCGGGTGTTAAAAGGGGGTGGGTGTGGAGCGTGTTTTCAGAGCTTGACAGTTTGAACTCTTTTCAAACGTAATGTGTGATTAATGAGGGTTTTTATGGTGCGAGGGAGCGGGGGCTGTGAGACATGAGGCTGAAAGTATTGACATCTCCATTATTTACTGACTGATCGGAGCAGCCAAAGGGCCCCTGATTAGAAAACAATGAATGCTGTTATTGGTGATCCGGGCCTAACCAGGACACTGCAAATGCATGTCCAAGCTTTTCTAATTACTGTGGCCATTGCACATTGGACAGTGATAAACCAATAGCAATGCTCAATTCCCAGTGGGCAAGGGGGTCTTTGTGTGGGCTATCCATGTGTTATAGGAGAGGGAGGGGAACGTTTCAACAGATACCATATGGCGGATAACACTGAAGTACACACGTGTAGAGCTGCAAAGTGAACATCAAACAAACTTGATAAGATCCTTCGACTGTCATTGGTGATTCACATAACTCTACACGGTTCTTGCGACTAAATTTGTAAAAGCAAAATCTGCAACGAGGACATTCCGTTGCGAAAGAGAACACTGAAAAACCTTCCTATTACTAATGTACAACCATGTATGTATGATTTAGCCTGTGTTCTAAAGCCACCATATGACACACGTTGGGATATTTGACATAGGAAATCATCTTAAGAGCTTCTCCTAAAGAGAAAATGGTGGTTCATTCTCACGTTCCCTCTCTGACATTTGAAGATGCCGAAAAAAGCCTCGGCTGTTTAATGAGAATAAACCCTCACACCGAGAATGAAATATTAAAGTCTAATTTTAAATATTATGACGGCTGCCTTTCCTCCTGATTAAAATGAAAAGCTTTCCAGCACACAAGAGGCAATTTC
Organism: Oncorhynchus mykiss; assembly: GCF_057628025.1. Taxonomy (NCBI): domain Eukaryota; kingdom Metazoa; phylum Chordata; class Actinopteri; order Salmoniformes; family Salmonidae; genus Oncorhynchus; species Oncorhynchus mykiss. Next base: position 12,031,174 of record NC_143047.1, read on the forward strand.
TTCCACATTACACTTAAATGAGTTAAACTATTTACAAAACTTTTCTCCCTTATCAATATCCGCTTTTATATGGAAGTCACATGCAATAAATTCTCTTCAAGACAATTATGTTTTTCCCCCCTTTTCTTCATCATCATAGTCACAAGGCATGCACATCTGCACATGTACAGTAGGAAGAGCATTGTTTATCAAATGCAGCTGTTTTGTAAGTAATGAAAACATGGTTTCATTTCATCCAAGGGTACAATTCAGATCTACACGTTCCTCAAGCCTGATTGTTCCAGTCCGCCACGTATTTGCATTATGTAACTGAATAACGTGTAGTGCATGCGTGCGTGCGTGCGTGTGTGCATGTTTGTTTAGGCATGCGTGTATATAGTTAGACCTGTTTCATAGCCACAGTAGGTAGGACTGTCCTCTGGACTATGGAGCTGAGGACAGAGACTTTTCATGGTCAATTTATGTCAGGCCCATGCCTCCGATTTAGAGTCTCTCCACCCACTGTGGATTTACGTGTCACTTAATGTGAAGCGACAGCGCCGTCCTTGACGACGGCGCAATAACGCTTGTTATTGGTCCATGAACGAGAGGGGCCAGGTTGCATCCGATCGTCAAAATTTGAAAAAAGACCAATCTAATCTGAACATTGCAACAAGGCACTAATCAACTACAGTACCATGTGTCACCAGTGTATAATGTCACTGCATGTCTGAACTTGGGTTTTTGTGTTTACCAGAAAATGTATGATAATGGCAGAAAACATGTCAATCCATAATCAAATGCAATCCTAATTAAATTATAATGCCAATCATTGGTACAGTGTTTGTCATACTCACAACTCAAAAACAGGAACAGACTACAATTGTCTCAACAATCAAATATGGATCTGTTGGCTTTCAGTGTTATAATGTTATGTTATGGAGTACAATTATTTGGTGACCGGAGGTCCTTCAAAGTTCCTCTATAAACTTAAGGAAGTTGACTGTCTGCAGGACAGACGAGTGTAAATAACCTGGTTCCCTCTTTAAAGTGCATCTCAATGTCAGTCGCTCTTGAGACGCCTCCAAAGTTATCACTTTGTGACAGCAACAGCCAGGAGTGTCTCTTCTTTGTGACTCCTTAAACAAAATATTGCCTCGCCATAAAATTGATGACACCGCTGAGTTGTGTTCACTTTCTTCTGATATCTTCAAAGAGATTTCTCTTCAGAGTGTATATATATATTTTTGTGTGGGCTGCAGGAAAACAACTTGGTAATTGCATTCTAAAAGATGATTAAATAAAGGTATAAATCAGGCTCCGGTGAGATCTGAGGGAGATTAACTCATGGGGGTCTTTTACAGGCGATTGTAGAGTAAGTCTGGACGTTAGACAAATGGCCGATGGGCTTGTCATGGACCTACTTTTCTCATTTTGGAGATTTATTCCATATTCTCCAGGCTTGTTTGAGTAGCCAGGAGAGATAACGGGGGAGAAGGTTTACACGTAGAAACATATTGAAAGCATAACCTATTACAGCGAGTGAGGCACAAACAACAGATTAGGCTATCGACTCACTCACCGGTCCATAGGTGTAACAGGATCATCCTGACGCATCATCAACAACGCAGGTACTGTATATCAATAGTTATTCTCTCCAAGTGATTCAATTTCAATTTCAAACAGTGTCATGATCATGATACCACATTTGTGTCACTAAATATTACTATGGCAAGTGTTTTAATATTTCCCTTTGTTCTCTTGTAGGCGTTGAATGCCATAATGACCCAGTAGCGTATTAGATTCAGAGCTAATCTCATGCTATTCTACACATTTTGCAAGGAGGCTGAGAGAATTTTGCATTTTAAAACGCATTTCCTGCAATTCTAAATATTACTGTAGTGGGGTAATATTGGATATATATGCGTATTATATACACCGCACATGCAACCCATAATGTGCCTATTAAAATGTCTATCTGACTCCACTAAACAAGTATTATGTGTTTAGCAGACTAAGATCAAGGAATGGTCATGAGAATCGAATATCACAGCAAGTAGATTTAATCTCATTGTAAAATTATTCACATACAAGGCATAGAGCTTAAGCTCAAGGCAACACTGGCATTAACAAAGCATACTTCTAGGCATATACATCCTAAGGTTAACTTAGAAGACAAAACATTAACAAGGGCCAAAAGCCTAGAAGCCTAGGAAATGGCAATTGATCAGACAACCTTCCTCCATGGATATGAGACAGAACAAAGGGATATCATTCCATTTGTAACATCTGAGGGTGTAACTCTTCCAAACCTAAACCAATCACCGTTGACCAATCAACCGTTACCAAGTTTACGGTCACCTGATCACCCAGGCCCAATCTCCACAGGGTGTCACAGCATCTAAAGCAGGGGTCTACAACATTTTCTATAGAGCTACTTAAAAAAAAAAAAAACATATTGCAAGCTACTAATTTTATAGCTTTCAAATAGGCACATTCTTCTCTTCTCTTGTACCCTGCAACTCTTTCCCGGGTCCTTGGTGTACAAAATATTTGTAGTTTTCTGTCAATATACCTGGTAAAATAATGGTTAATAAACAACTCTAAGGGGGCCTCATACAATTATAGTTTGTGTTTGACAGAAATCTGTTTTCTCAGTTTCATTTTTCCTGGTTTTATTTATTTTTGACTCTCAATATTATAATTATTCATAAAGAAACAACGCAAGTTGGTGTTATGAGTCAGAAGACAATTTTTGAGGTCTGGAAAAATAAATTGACAAATGTAGATTGTTTAGTGTAATTCCCCTTTAATTGTGCATCTAGCAAGAGAGGAATGTGCCCAGCCAGCAATGAGGTATCGGCCCTCTTCAGGGGGGGGGGGGGGCGGAATTGATTGAATCTGCATCTTAGCAGAATACCCCCAGAAGCAGCCCCATGCAAATTTAAATACATTTTATACATACAAATCCACAAAAAAACATCTTGTGTCAGAGGAAACACAATACACCTGGTGACCGTTTATGGTCACCACAGGAGTCATTACAGCGCAATGGGACAAGGACATCCCTGCTGGCAAAACCCTCCCCTAACTCGGACGACGCTGGGCCAATTGTGCGTCACCTCACGGGTCTCCCGGTCGCAGCCGGCACGGGTCTCGAACCAGCATCTGTAGCAACGCAGTTTGCACTGCCATGCAGTGTCTTAGACAGCTGTGCCACTCACGAGGCTTCAGCCACAAAGTGTTTAATGCTTGTCAATTGCCTTGCATAAGGTATCAAAATACTAAAATACTACACAGGACTTTTAAATCATTTCATTTAAATGTTCATGACATTTATGGATCACAGAAACAACAACAAAAATATGGAAAAATAAATAATGAAATGTTAATTATAGAAAGCAACCTGTGTAATTATCTGCCAGGGAGTAGCCCCAATCAGCCCGAGCCCCACTTAATACATTAGGACCAGATAACTGTGTGGCTTTGATTGGTGGCTTTGATTGGTCGCAATTTGGCTTTAATTGGATATTAGCCGGGAGCATTATGTTTATGATGGAACACATTATCCCAACGCTGATAACGCATGTACTTTCACAACTGATTGGCAAGCTACTCAAAGGTGGGCTGCGAGCTACTGGTAGCTCGCCATCTACCTGTTGACCCCTGATCTAAAGGAATTGCTAAGAGGACAATAAAACCCTTTGCGTAGAATAATGTAGAGTTCACCCTGTACAGATATTTACAAGTCACCCAAGAGATCATACCTCCATATAGACGGCATCAGAGTTATATTCAGAGGACAAGTTTCAGACAGATACCAGACATGAATACTAGAGTGTTATTATATGACACATTCAATAGCCAGTCCTCTGGATACTGTAGAGAGAGAGATACATTTTGGCCCGTCTGAGGGGGGATGGGCGTACTGGCTCTTAGGCATTGTCTTGAGCCATTTGCCATGCGGTTGGAGGTGACGGAGCGAAAATAAATTAAGGCCGTGGGCAATGTAGGTTTGCAGTTTTATAGCTAATCTTATGCTATTCTACACATTTTGCAACGAGGCTGTGAGAATTTTGCATCTAGGGTGGCCTCAACAGTTGCAGGGGGAGGGGGGGGGGGTGTGGTACACAGTGTAATGACCCCTGATGGTATGAGAAAGCACATGGTGGAATCGAATTCACGAAGGTTGAAATCCAGCACTGATTTCCCATGAAATTCCAACAGCACTTGTGGGGTGAGGGTGTAAGGGAATAGGACGGACATATACAGAGGATAGAGAGAAGGAAAGAGGGGGAGATAAAAAAAAAGAGAGGGGGAGGGAGCCTGACACATCCTTGACAGCAGGCGGTGTGGTGAGCGGGACAGTACCTGCCGGGATAGGCTGTGACACATGGCAGCGCACCCCAGTGCTCTATGCATATGCTCCTCGCAGGCTGTGTGAGGACTGTGCGAGGGGAGCAGGCTGAGCGTCTGAGGCCCTGCCATCACAACACTCCATATGGGGAGGCGGGACCACGCCTCGAATCACCCATCTGCACGCTTTGCAGGTGTTTCCAATGATTATATTATTAGCTCTATCCGCTCATCTTAGGTTTTTATGTTTGTTTTTTTAGTATCCCCGGCCTCAATCTGGGCGGGATAAAATGTAGAATATATACATGCCTGCTCCACCATCTGTCTCAGAGAAAGACAAGAAAGGCGTCTTCAAGGAAATGGATGTTTTATTCAAGTTTTATGAGTGCTTAGCTTTGGGTTTAGTTTCTCTGCAGTGTGTATGAGTGTGTGTATGTACATGTGTGTGTTGTGAAGGCAGGCATTGAGCAGACATGGTATACAGGTCAATTTGCATAATGTTTGATATAATCGGAAAATAAGGAGTACCATCTTCCGTAGACACTCACGAAACAGGTTGCGCTGACTATTTTAGACCCAAGCCGAGTCGAGCTCTACAAGCATGGCAGTAGCGTTCTAAACAATTGCCTGATGTGTAGGAAGTGTTTGACCAGCGGGTGTGTCTGTTTGGTGCTCTGTAACAGGAGAACAGGGTACTTCATAATGACACACTTTAATGGCTGGCCATAAATCTGTTTCCTCTCTGCCACAGAGATGGAGGAGGTTGACAGCAACACACTCTCCTGCACAGGAAATGTCTCTCAGATGACCAATGTGAGTTTGCCTGTCCGTGCGTGCGTGTGTGTATACAGCCAATAAAGTACTTTACTGTAACATTGTCATGTAAAATTACAGCAATTGCTAACAGTGTGTCAAAATGCCATTGAACCCCCACAATGCATTGCTCTTTACAGTCCTGTACTGTAATATAGACTTCTAAATGCTAACTAAGATGTTTGCTGTAATTGTACATGAATTTCTTACAGTGTAGGTAGACCTCGCTTATGAGAATCGGAGTATTCTGTTCAGATTTCACTGCATCCACCCAGCCCCACTGCTCCAGCCTGCTAGCGTGATGTCATCAGAGGGCGGAACTGTGGTAGTGCAGTGCAGTGTTCGCAGTGATTTAATCAACAACCCTGGCCCTAGTCCTCTCTGTCTATGTGCTAACACATCACACCCACCCAGACTGTGTTCTCAAGTGGATGACGAGAGCTGTGGAGCTCGGAGCGCATGCTTTCCTCGTTCAAGTGTCTCACCGAAGGAGACGTGAGGGCAAATTCAGCTTGGGATCCATTGACAACAAGGAGAACTGCTCTGTAATCACAGAGGGGAATCTCAGGGGATCGGGTTTTAGAACTCAGGCCCTCCACAGACGAGACGAGGGGTGTCTTATTTGTAAACATACAGTGTAGGTCGTTTTATTTCTGTGCCGTGTTTTGAACGAGCTTTTCTCTGTCCCTTCGCTCAGCCAGCCTGGGAATTTGTGTTCTTCTTTGTCAGGCCTGCTTCTCCGTGAGGAAGCAAGGGATGCTTGGTAATGGCCATTTAGAGTAATCAATCGGCCTCTTTGAAGTTTGGAGATGAAAGAAGAGTTTGACAGCTAATGTGTGTCTGTCCTGTGACGTGAACAGCATGGCAATGCCAGCGCTTTGAAGGCAAAAGGACGGGCACATCAGGTTGAATTTATCCCTCTCTAAAGACATACCTCTGCTGAGTGCTGCCGCAATGGCAAGTGGCAGTCCTCTCTCTCACACACACCTCTCTCTCTCTCTCTCTCTCTCTCTCTCTCTCTCTCTCTCTCTGTCTCTCTCTCTCTTTCTCTCTCTCTCTCTTTCTCTCTCTCTCTCTCTCTCTCTCTCTCTCTCTCTCTCTCTCTTTCTCTCTCTCTCTTTCTCTCTCTCTCTCTCTCTCTGTCTCTCTCTCTCTTTCTCTCTGTCTCTCTCTCTCTCTCTCTCTCTCTCTCTCTTTCTCTCTGTTTCTCTCACCCTGTTTTATTTATCTGTCACATCCATATACCTCCTATGCAGCTTGTGCCAGCTCCTATTCCATGCTTCCCCACAGAAATGTGTTCAGGTAAACATTTCACGCTTGCTTATGCTGGAGGGAAGTGGCAGACGCAGGTAACTGACAGGCTAGGATCACAGTGGTATTGATGAAGAAAGCTTTATTTTTGTGCTATTGTGTCTGAATAGTAGTTTTGGTTATAAAGGCAATTCATATCTAAAGATTGGATTGATGTCCATGAGTGAAATGAAGAAACGTGTAAATGATCATTTGCATACTATTAGGAACATCATTTGTATTCCACTGTCATATTCATGGTTTTAGCTTGTTCTGTAGTCCAACATCTCCCATAATAGCTCAGAGAAAGAGCCCAGGGTTCTGCATGATGAAAAAAGAAAGCAAAACATTTACAGAAACGGATCATTACTCACGCTTTGAACACTCACTATGGTGGTACGTGACCCCTGCAGAGGCATTCTGAAAAGGCCGCTCCCCTCCTACAGGGAAACACGAGGGCCACAGTGTGTAAAGGAAGTGAACTTTAGGTCTACAACACTTTTTCCCCCACCAGGGGCCTGTTAAGTTTGTATGTTCCTTTGCAGTGGTGTGTGGGTGTAAGGGTTATGACACTGTTTCTCCTCCCTGCCGAGGAATAGTTTTAGCCCAAGACAGAATGAAATGCTCACAGCTTTTGCTTTCTTTCTCTTTCCAGTTTTTTGTTTCAGAGACAGTTCCTGGGCCGCGGTGCAGACACATGGGTAGGTTAGTGGCGTCTCGGAGTTGCAGCCTAACACATGCTTACATAACCTGAAACACATGCAGTCCTGTCATTTAAGGAGGCCTAAGCCATGCACCCTGTTGGAGCCCTGCAACCCCTAATTAAATGTGGCTGCGTTTACACAAAAGTCAAATATCCATTACATCATCACAGTTTTGACCTTTTTTTTGTTGTCTCTTGATATTATGAATTATGTAATCACTTCAATATAAATCACTCCAGCTAAAGTCACAACATGAATACATAGAGATGAAGAATTACAATGATTCACGGTATGTACACCGAATGTACAAAACATTAGGAACACCTAATATTGAGTTGCACTCTCTTTTGTTCTCAGAACAGCCTCGATTTGTCGAGGCATGGACTCTACAAGGTGTTAACAGTGTTCCACAGGGCTGCTGGCCAATGTTAACTCCAGTGCTTCCTGCGGTTGTGTCCAGTTGGCTGCATGTCCTTTGGGTGGTGGACCATACACAGAATACTGTTGAGCGTGAAAAACTCAGCAGCGTTGCAGTTCTTGACACACTCACACAGGCGGGCCAGGCAACTACTACCATACCTCATTCAAAGGCACTTAAATACTATATTTGGTCTTGCACATTCACCCTCTGAATGGCACACATACACAATCAATGTCTCAAATGTTTCAAGGCTTTGAAATTATTCTTTAACATGTCTCTACCCCTTCTACACTGATTGAATTGTATTTAATAGGTGACACTCTACTCTTATAGGAGGCAGTCTAGGACAGTTTTCAAACAGTTGATGAATAATGTTGTTTGAGTAAGCATATTGTATTACACACTCAAAAGAACAACAGTCATATAAGTGAATGTTATATAATAGCACTACAACAAAGCATGTCTCGGTCTGGCAAGTGACACGACAAGAGTGAAGGGGTCTCTGGACGTTGTTGTGTGAGTGATGAACATAGAGAATGGAAACCTATGATGAGTAGGACTGTAAAAATGCACTCAAACACAGCAATGTTCTTTCCATTACAAAGTTATATGTGGGTTCAAAGTCAACAACAAAGAAACATCCACAGTAGCACAACAGATTATTGATTTACTGGTGAACTCCGAGAGGGTGTTTTATAGATTGTCAGAAAATAAATTCAAGAGGGAAAAAGTTTTACACTCTCAGCTTGAGGAAATGTTGTATGACAGGTTAAGCTACCACGACAATGAGCACTATTCAATGTTCGGGCTCTTGTTAATCCGTGAAATTTTCTGATACCCTTATCATAAAAGCAGTTTCATTAATAAGAAAACACAGCAGCTGAGGTTAAGGCTATTTTGAAAGAAATCGGAACTCACACTCAAAAGGTCCACGAATAGCAACAAGACGAAGACTACAGTTGAGAGGGACACTGGCCGTCCCCCTCTGCCTTTCTTAATAACCACGGACTCTTTAAGACTCTGGTTTGATCCCGTTTCTTTTCTCTCTGCAGTAAGCCCCCTCTCTTAAAAAATATCTCTGCGCCAGTAACATCACAAAGACTTACTTATCATCGGTATTACCTATTAAAGGTTTAAACCCCCGCGTCTTTGATAAACACTCCCTTTAAAGGTTTATCTCCTCAGTCTTGTCGTGCTCTTGAAGGTCCTTCTCCCATGACGCAGTAATTTGTTTAATTAAAGTGTCATTTTGGGAAGAAAATATGGCCCGTCGTTTGCGAGAGATGCAAAGAAGTTTACAATATTGTTTGTACTTTTTTTTACCCTTTAGCAAGGCTTAGATTAAGTCGATAGTGTATTGGCCGCTGGTTTCGAAAGCTGAGGCGACATTTTCGAGATCCCTCCGAGAGGCAGCAACACAGAAGACAGAGAAGAGAAGCACGACACAATAAAAAGCTTGTCTGAGAGTCTCTTTCAGCCCGTCTCTAAACGAGGCCCTGAGAGGATTGGCTTTAAGGTCTTGAGCTTCTGTCAGCACTTTGGGGCGATTTGCTCATGATTTCATTAGGAGCAAAATAAATATGAAAATAGTCCATGCAAAGCGCCGGGTATTGTCGGCGCACATACACAACTCCCACTGACCCAAAGTACACACTGCAGGCCTAACAATCCTTAAGGGGTTCACAAACATTCCTGTTTTCTCTTACTGAATCATTCCTTTACATATTCCTTTTGCACTGACCAGGTGCAGCAGGTGCTTTCTTGTATTCTGTTTCCATTGATCCTTTTTTTATTAGGATAACTGAAGACAAAAGCAGCAATGGTTATCATGGGGAAATAAAAGTATGAGTCTCTATTTCAGTCTTATCCACCTCGGAGTCAGCTGAGGTTCTGAGTGAGGTCACAGGGCACAGTAAGCATAATGCCAGACTGCATCATGTACCCCCACGTTGAAAGATAACATCAGCATAATGAATGAATCAGTAACCTATAACCAGCTCTCCCATTGGCTACCTCTGATATCACTTTTAGAACCTGAGGTCACTATTGTTCCATTTTCCTACTTTGCTTTGTAAGGGAACTAAAGACTCTCTGCCCGTGCATCTTTTGGCATGGTGACAGGGCGTGAGACCGAGAGATTTATGTAGCCGGGTGTGCAGATGCAGGGGCGGGAAACAAAGATATGCGAGATCAAATGGAGGTGCATGATAAGGCATGAAAAACAGCTCTCTAGGCTCATAAATTAATGGCAGAGAGAAGGTTGTCATTATTCGAGCAGCCTTTAAAAGAAGGGTATGGAGCCCAGATGGTAGGGGAGAGAGAGCCTGGCGAAGTTTGAGTAATTGATAACTTCAAAATAAACCAGAGGGTTCATCTTGGGAGGGATGGAAGAGGAATTGCCCAAACACAACAAACATGCGGCATTGAGGTCAAGAGCATTGTTGAGCTCCTATAAAAAAAGAAAGAGGAGCCGCAGATTGAAAGATAGGCATCACAGTGACTCTGCTGTTTGATTCTCAGAGACATGTTACTGCGGTAAACGAGGACACTAATGAATGATGTACTGTAGACCAGTGTTTCTTCATCCTAGTCTTTTGGGACCCAAAGTGCACATTTTGAGTTTTTTTCCCCCTAGCACTACACACCTGATTCCAATAACCATTTAATTAGTGAAATCAGGTGTGTAGTGTTTGGGCAAAAACAAAAAATGTGCACCCCTTAGGGTCCCCAGGACCAGGATAAAGGAACACTGTAGACAATCAAATGCAACAGAAGTATCACCATTTGGGTTATGATCAACTGGCATAATTCAACGAGCCAATGCTTTTATACAAGTTCACAAGACATCAATGCTGGCAATGAACTTCTAATCATACTAAGCAAATATAGATGAGAAGTGAACGAGAGTGCATTTAGGGTCAGGCCACTAGCGTGTCCCTCCTCCCCCTTCCCTCTCTTTTCAAACAGCTGGCTGTCTGTCCATGTGCAGGTGTTGTGGGCTGTATTGTGGGGACTTGTCCTTGTCCCTTCCTGGGCAGTGCAGAGAGGGGTTAGGAAAAACATTTCAGGGATTTGAAAGGCATGAATCAGTTTATTGAAGTCTACGTGTGGGAGAGAGAAATAGAGAGGTGTACAGTGGCTTGCGAAAGTATTCACCCCCCTTGGCATTTTTCCTATTTTGTTGCCTTACAACCTGGAATTAAAATACATTTTTGGGGGGGTTGTATCATTTGATGTACACAACATGCCTACCACTTTGAAGATGCAAAATATTTTTATTTTATTGTGAAACAAACAAGATATAACACAAATAAACCAGAAGACTTGAGCGTGCATAACTATTCACCCCCCAAATCAATACTTTGTAGAGCCACCTTTTGCAGCAATTACAGCTGCAAGTATATTGGGGTATATCTCTACAAGCTTGCCACTATGATTCTTTCCCATTCTTCAAGGCAAAACTGCTTCTGCTCTTTCAAGTTGGATGGGTTCTGCTGATGTACATCCATCTTTAAGTCATACCACAGATTCTCAATTGGATTGAGGTCTGGGCTTTGACTAGGCTATTCCAAGACATTTTAAATTGTGTTGCTTTAGCAGTATGCTTAGGGTCATTGTCCTGCTGGAATGTGAACCTCCCTCCCAGTCTCAAATCTCTGGATGACTGAAACAGGTTTCCCTCAAGATTTTCCCTCTATTTAGTGCCATCCGTCATTCCTTCAATTCTGACCAGTTTCCCAGTCCCTGCCAATGAAAAACATCCCCACAGCATGATGCTGGCACCACCATGCTTCACTGTGGGGATGGTGTTCTCGGGGTGATGAGAGGTGTTGAGTTTGAGCCAGACATAGCATTTTCCTTGATGGACAAAAAGGACAAAAAGCTCAATGACCAGAGTACCTTCTTCAATATGTTTGGGGAGTCTCCCACATGACCTTTGGCATTGGCTTATTTTTTTCTTTAAGCAATGGCTTGAAAATGAGGACACACTGAGCTAGAAAAGCTCAACAGATGCTCGACTCTCCATTGAAGCGTTCCGGGAGGGGGGGGGGGGGTTAAACGGTGCTCCCTAGAAGGTGGAGTGACCAATGAGACGGCGCTGCTAGCAACTGGGTTATTAAGGGGCTGTGGGGTTACCACTGTGGTAGGCTGCCTCCCAGACAACCCACAGAATTGCTCCAGCAAACCGTCCAATGCCCGGTCAAGGCGTTCAGCCAACGTTTGTACCCCCTCCATAAGGCCACGAAGCAGTTCCTTGTGCCTCCCCGATGGTGGCATCTTGGGAGGAGATGGCGTCGCGCAGCTGGCCCGGTTCTGCTGGGTCAATCATGGCCAGTTCATACTATCAGGATAAGGTAAGACCCAGATTCAGACCGTGTGGAAGTAACAATGTTTATTACAGCAACAGAGGCAAAGGTACAGGACGGCAGGCAGGCTCAGGGTCAGGTCAGGCACAGGTTGGAAATCCAGATGGGGCAAAGGTACAGGACGGCAGGCAGGCTCAGGGTCAGGGGCAGGCAGGGTGGTCAGGCGGTCGGGTTCAGAGTCAGGACAGGCAAGGGTCAAAAACCAGGAGGGCAAGAAAAAGAGAGGCTGGGAAAAGACAGGACCTGACAGGACAAACGCTGGTAAGCTTGACAAACAAGACGAACTGGCAACAGACAAACAGAGAACACAGGTATAACTACACGGGATAATGGAGAAGATGGGCGACACCTGGAGACAGTCACCAAGACAGGTGAAACAGATCAGGGCATGACAATATATGATAGTTAAGTAATTACATTTAGTTTTTTCAGAGGATGCATAACAATCAATGGAAGACCCTGAGCAGGAAAAGGCAGCCAGATGACATGGAGGAGTGCAGAGATGAACAGCCATCTACAGATGGCCAAAAAAGGGAAATCTCACAAAGCTGGGTTAATCACCTGGTATTTGACTTCATCATAGAGGATGTGCAACCCTTTTGTCTAGTGAAGGTGTCTTCAATCCGCAAGCTAGTAGAAGGAATCAGTTGTGGGAGAAAGGTCATGATGAGAAAGACTTTGATGCAACGAATTGAAAGGGATGAAAGAAACTCTATGACTCTCTCCACCAAACTCCAGATTGTCAAGTCAGTCTGCACCACAGCAGACATCTGGTCTGCCCATAACAGAAGCTTCTTCGGCATGACATGCCACTGGATCAGGGAGGACACCTTGGAGAGGAAGTCGGCTGCTCTGGTTTGTGTGTGACTGAGAAGACGTCATCCCTACGTTGTGATTTGCTGCCACGTTAAGTGAAATACATGGAGACTTTCAAATTCCGCACAAAGTGAGGGTCACAGTGACAGACAATAGAAGCATCTTTGTAAAGGCATTCCGGAAAGTTCCGTGGAAATACTGCAGCGCAAGATGAGACAGATGATGGGATGAGGTTTGATGATGTGGGTGCAATTCTTGAGGAGGTTGAGCAAGAACTGAACTTTTTACTGCCTCCACATGAAAGTTGTGTGGCACACACCCTCAACCTCATCGCCACCAATGAGGTGGACAAAGTTGCATCCCAAGGTCCATCACAGAAATTGTGCAGAAGTGCAATGTCAAAATGTTCCAGCATTTGGAACAAAGTACACAGGTCCACAATAGCTTCAAAGGCAACAGAGGACATTGCAAGCATGAAAGTAAATATATCATGTGTGAAGGTGGAGCTCAGATTATCGTGCCATCTCCAAACTCATAGCCCTCACAGATCTATGAAGACCTGGTTGTGAGCAGCAAACTACATCGCAGTTTCTATGGAGAACACACACTCCGAAAATGTTGATGATGGAGCACAGAACGAGTCAGAAGACAATGTTTTTGTGTTTGGAGGTGCTACAGCAAGGCCAGTGGCACTTTTATTTTTTAACATAATTTTTTTTATTTCACCTTTATTTAACCAGGTAGGAAAAGTTGAGAACAAGTTCTCATTTACAACTGCGACCTGTCCAAGATAAAGCAAAGCAGTTCAACACATATAACAACACAGAGTTACACATGGAGTAAAACAAACATACAGTCAAAAATACAGTAGAAAAATAAGTCTATATACAATGTGAGCAAATGAGGTGAGATAAGGGAGGTAAAGGCAAAAATAGGCCATGGTGGTGAAGTAAATAAAATATAGCAATTAAAACACTAGAATGGTAGATTTGACAGTAGATGAGTGTGCAAAGTAGAAATACTGGGGTGCAAATGAGCAAAATAAATAAATAAATACAGTAGGGGAAGCGGTAATTGTTTGGGCTATTTATAGATGGGCTATGCACATGTGCAGTGATCTGTGAGCTGCTCTGACAGCTGGTGTTTAAAGCTAGTGAGGGAGATAAGTGTTTCCAGTTTCAGAGATTTTTGTAGTTCGTTCCAGTCATTGGCAGCAGAGAACTGGAAGGAGAGGCGGCCAAAGGAGGAATTGGCTTTGGGGGTGACAAGTGAGATACCCGTGCTACAGGTGGGTGCAGCTATGGTGACCAGCAAGCAGAGATAAGATACTGCAGAGGATGAGGTGAGGAAGTACCTCGAAGACATAGACAAGTCTTTGGACTCCTTGAAATCGTTTTCCACAGTCCGGAACTTGTTTCTGAAGTACAACACCACACTGCCATCCATTGCCCCAGTTGAGCACCTTTTCAGCTATGTTGGAAAGCTGTTAACCCCTCATTGAAACAGGATGTCTGATGCTCATCTAGAGCATGTCCTATTGCTGCAATACAACAGCAATGTCTGCCTTCAATCATCTGAGTAGGCTTCAGAATAGGCCTACTGCAATCAAATGTCTGATATGTGGGGTTATTGCATCTAGCTGCCCTTTTTTTGTGTAAACTTAAAAAACGACTTGGTGGACTAAATGTGTGATTACATTGTGCATTTTGTAAAAAAAAATACATCTTCATATTTCTATTTCTCATTTAGGTCATTTAGCAGACACTCTTATCTAGACTGACTTACAGTAGTTAATGCATATATCTTCATACTTTTTTGTACTGGTATCCCGTGGGTGTTTAGCACCATCCATGTCCCTGTGTTACTTAAGCCCTTACTTATACCTGGTTTTAACATGCATCTTTTGTCCTGCAAAAGTCTGCGTTTGCGCCCACATTTTTAGACAGGTGTACATGATTAAAAGATGCATTGTAGCCTGACTGTGATCAGATCTTATAGGTGTAAACGGACAAGATCAGGATGAAGGACGCATGTTAGAGGCAGGTATACAGGGATTAAATCAATTTTTGTCACAATGTCTTGTGATGTGTTCTAATGTGGCTCTGCTTAGTGGCTCAAACATCCTGCAATAAATGTTGTTAAGTTGGCAATTATCTTTTTTTTTCTTCTTTTTTTTTCTTTCTTCTTTTTTCGTGTTTTACGGGTGAAGTAACTAAAAGTAATCCGATTACGTTACTGAGTTTAGGTAATCCAAAAGTTACGGCACCGATTACAATTTTAGACAGGTAACAAGTAACTGTAACGGATCACATTTAAAAAGTAACCCTGTGTGTGTGCGTGCAAGTGTGTGTGTGTGTGTGTGTGTGTGTGTTAGAGAGTGAGATAGATAGATTGAGAGAGAAGTAGAGTGGTATGCGTACCACTGAAATAATCAACTCGACTGGCTTGCTGGTATGTTTCTCATTACTTGACAGCTATAGACGCTTAGACTGGAGTACTTCAGATGAATTTCCCTCATGTTGAAGGCCTTAACATTTGAAGGGGTTGATGGGGTTAAGAATTTTTTTTAAATGGGAAAAAAAAGAACTCCCGCTGCTTAGTCTGAAATGTAGACTGTCTATCATTTCCCTTTGATTGGGTCCCTTTTGGACATGTTTTTAAACCTCTGACGCGTTATTAATAAAACAAACTCTAATAGAAATATCATTCCGCTTATTTTTCAATCAGGCACAGCATCGTGGCAATCTGCAAAGCGTGACTTTAATTAAAGATTGATGGCTAGGCCATTCATCTGAGGCGCTGTTGATCCAGTAATTAAAATGACAAAAAAAAGATTTATTTATAGAAACCTGGTTGAACTTGTTTCATTTCCTTGTCAGTATGTCTGATTTTCTGTCTTTTAATGAAGGAAGTAAGTACATGTATTTCTTCCCCTTTTCTACTCAATCAATATGGAACATCAACATAAGCAATGACTCATATTCCATTTGTGCAATGTACAAAAGCAAGCCTTTCACTTCTTCTGGCAAAGAGGAGTGAGGAGAGATTGAGTTTCCCATCCAAAAGGCCAATGGGATGCCTTTTCTCACAATAATGCCTTTTCTCAATCAAACTTTTCAAAGAAAAGTTCAGTTTCAATGACCTTAGTTCATCAGTAATCAGAAAGTGAATGAAATACAAACAAAATAGCTTTGCATTTTTATTTTGGTAAGTAATTATGTAGTCTCTCGGAGTTCGACAAGGGCTCTAATGAGTTCTCAGAGGACCCCTGTTTTATTTGTTTGTTTGTTATTTTTAAGCTTGATTAAGTCCCCTTGTATTTAGTTAGCACAATGAAACCACCCGGGATGCAGTGTAAGCTTAACTCAGTACAGTTCATTCACGGCTATCGAAAAGCAAGCCTCCAGCGTTCTATTCTGACATATTATCACCTTTGTTGTTATGGCTTTGCCTCGTGCTAATCCTGATGATGCTGGGTGTGTTTACTCTATTTGTATTCTACAATGGAGATATCTGTGAAGCATCTCGATGTTACTACACCATGGTATTTCTTAATATACTTAAAACTGTCTTTAGCAAGATGGCGCTGACAGAGATGGTCGTCTCGCATCAGGTCCTTAGAAAACTATGCAGTTATTTGTTTTTTAATGTATTATTTAATGTATTATTTCTTACATTGTTAGCCCAGAAAACATCAAGAGTTATTACATACAACCGGGAAGAATTATTGGATATAAAATCGATGTTAACTTACCATCATTATTCATCATTATTCTTCCCGGTTGTATGTTTATTTTTATTTTTTTATTTCACCTTTATTTAACCATATGTATGTAATAACCAAGAATCCGTTTTTCCCGAAGCGGATCCTTTGTTCGAACCTCCACCCTGGACATGGGATCTTATCCCAGAGGCCGACCCAAAATAACGCGGTCGCCTCAGGAGAGGCACATGGAGCAGCCTACTGGTCAAACTCAGAAGGCGAGCACACCGTCCTCTGTTTCCGAGCATATTACTTGCCAATGTCCAATCTGTAGATAACAAGGTGGATGAAATTAGAGCATGAGTTGCCTTCCAGAGAGACATCAGAGATTGTAACATTCTCTGTTTCACAGAAACATGGCTCACTCGGGATATTTTGTCAGAGTCGGTACAGCCACCCGGTTTCTTCTGGCATCGCGCCGACAGAAACAAACATCTCTTTGGTATGAAGAAGAGCGGGGGTGTGTGCCTTATGATTAATGACTCATGTTGTAATCACAACAAAATACAGGAACTCAAGTATAATCGAATTATCTATGATTATATTCACAGCTGTGTATTTCCCCCCGCAAGCAGATCCCACGTCGGCCCTGAAAGAACTTCACTGGAATCTATGTAAACTGGAAACCATACATCCTGAGGCTGCATTTATTGTAGCTGGGGATTTTAATAAAGCTAACCTAAGAACCATACTTCCTAAATTCTATCAGCATATCGAATGCACATGCACGACAAGAGCTGGTAGCTGTCTGGATCATTGCTACTCGAACTTCCGCGATGCATACAAAGCCCTTCCCCGCCCTTCGCCCTGCGGAAAATCTGTCCATGACTCCATTTTTTGCTCCCAGCCTATAGACAGAAACTAAAACAGGAAACGCCTATGCAAAGGTCAATACAATGCTAGTCTGACCAATCGGATTCCACGCTTCAAGATTGATTCGATCAGATGGACTGGGATATGTTCCGGATAGCCTCAGACAACAACATTGATGTATACGCTGACTCGGTGAGCGAGTTTATTATTGGAGATGTCGTACCCTCTGCGACCATTCCCTAACTAGAAACAGTGGAATTCGCATGAAACTGTAAGCGCGAACCACCACTTTTAATCATGGCAAGGCGACCAGAAACACGACTGAATACAAACAGTGCAGCTATTCCCTCCACAAGGCAATCAAACAAGCAAAGCGTTAGTATAAAGACAAAGTATAGTCGCAATTCACCGGCTATGTTATGTGGAAGGTTCTACAGTCAATCATGGATTACAAAAAGAAAACCAGTCCTATCGCGGACACCGACGTCTTGCTCCCAGTCAAATTAAACAACTTCTTTGCTCGCTTTGAGGACAATACAGTGCCACTGACACGGCCCGCTACCAAAGCCTGTGGGCTCTCCTTCTCCGTGGCAAACATGAGTAAAACATTTAAACGTGTAAGCCCTTGCAAGGCTGCCGGCCCAGACAGCATCCCTAGCCATGTCCTCAGAGCAGCCGCAGACCAGCTGGCTGGCTGGTCTACGGACATATTCAACCAATCCCTATCCCAGTCTGTTATCCCCACATGCTTCAAGATTGCCACCATTGTTCCTGTTACCCAGAAAGCTAAGGTAACTGAACTAAATGACTATCACCCATTGCACTCACTTCTGTCACCATGAAGTGCTTGAGAGACTAGTCAAGGACCGTATCACCTCCAACCTACCTGATACCCTAGACCCACTCCAATTTGCTTACTGCCCTAATAGGTCAACTGACAATGCAATCGCCATCACAGCCTCAGGAGGCTGAAGAAATGTGGCTTGTCATCTAAAACTCTCACAAACCTTTACAGATGTGCAAACGAGAGCATCCTGTCGGGCTGTATCACCGCCTGGTACGGCAATTGCACCGCCCTCCACCTCAAGGCTCTCCAGAGGGAACAACCCATCCCCGGGGCAAACTACCCGCCCTTCAGGACACCTACAGCACCCGATGTCAGAGGAAGGGCAAAAAGATCATCAAGGACAACAACCACCCGAGCCACTGCCTGTTCACCCCGTTATCATCCAGAAGGTGAGGTCAGTACAGGTGCATCAAGCTGGGACCGTGAGGCTGATAAACAGCTTCTATCTCAAGGCCATCAGACTGTTAAACGGCCATCACTAACATGGAGAGGCTGCTGTCAACATACAGACTCAAATCTCTGGCCACTTAAATAAACTGACTTAATAATGATGTTTACATTGAGGAATCACTAGTCACTTTAAATAACGGCACTTAAAAATGTTTACATATCCTACATTACTCATCTCATATGTAAATACTGTATTCGGCCATCGCTCGTCCATATATTTATATGTACATATTCTTATTCATCCCTTTACATTTGTGTGTATAAGGTAGTTGTTGTGAGTTTGTTAGATTACTTGTTAGATATTACTGCATAGTCGGCACTAGAAGCACAAGCATTTCACTACACTCACATTAACATCTGCTAAATATGTGCATGTGACCAATAACATTTGATTTGATTTGATTTGACTTTTGACTTATTTTTTTCAGACAAATGGTTAGGACAAAATGGCGGAGGTATGTCTGAATCTCATCATTGGCCTTTGGTCAAACGTGAATGTCGAAATAACCTTGGACTTCTCCTGATATTTTCAAAAGTCTGTCAATAGTCCCATTGCCCGTGAGTATACTATTTTCTGATTCAGGGATACATAGTTGTTAGAACAGAAAGTGTAGTGTAGTTCATTCGTAAGGCAAACTTCGGACTCACCGCATTCTTTTCAACAACAACCATTGTTGATTCTCTACCGCGCATAAAACAATGGATCAGTTGAAGAAAGATCTAGACGTGGTGGATTAATGACACTTATGCTCCATCTGTAAATTCCCAACTGGCTGCGTAAATACCTTTATACCACCCACATCGACCGATAGTTACGTGGCCAAAGTCCCATTACCTTGCCCTCCAGTAAAGTGTATTTACCACGAGAGAACGGCAGAAATGGGCTTTGGCACAAGGTCCAAGCCAACGAAGAAGAATAAGGATGTAAAAAGATGTATTAAATGATTATAACGACTGATGATATTACCTTTAAAAATAAAAAAAATGACTTCAACAGCATAATGGTCAAATGGCCTGTGAAGATGACAGACTTATTAAAAGAGAAAGAATTGAGTAATTCCAGTACATTTATCAGTCTGCACATCACACCTTCACACACGGTGACTATATACAGTAAATGTTGCTGATCCCAATGATGTCATTTTTTAAAAATCCGATTAAGGCTCTCAGGAGTGGGAGTTCATTTCAAGAATAACTTGGCAACAAAGAGGGGGAAAAGCTAGATGGATTTTTAAAAATCTTTTTATATTAAAATGAGTTCAATGTAACTGGCCAGGTTTGCACTGAAAATGCATGGAAAATGACATCTCAGGCACGCCACCTATCCCCCTGACGTGATAAATACGTCACGCATCTTTCGACGGATTCTTTTATGAAGTGGACCTGCGATAAGATTCAGGTATTCATATTTTCAATCATGTTAATGTGAGGAGATAAACCGGTGCATGCAGTGTATGTTCAGGCCAACAGGCTGCCCCATTTCTCTACGTCGCAGGGTGAATGGATGGAGTTGTTCCAGAAGTGTAGACATCAGGTAAGTGGTAAGTGCCAGGGTAATGGCATGCACAGATAATAGTGCTAAGGGGGTTGTGTGGGCTGAGTGGGGACTGGATAGCGTGAAGACACTTTTGGCTCGTTCTTTTCCACTATCTATCAGCCATTTCTCCTTATAATTGGGTGATAGAAATCAGAGTTGACTTTGTCTTACTTTTTCATTGTTGAATGAGTAATAAACAATGTGTGTGTGTGTGTGGGGGGGGGGGGGGGGGGGGGCTGATTCACTGAATCCCTGAGAGTTTAAATTCACTATGGGAGAAGTTGATTTATGATAGGATCACATTTCCCGTAATGAAGTTTCCATTAAATGATTTTATGTGGTAAGGGTAGAAGTCGGACTGAGTACCTGCAAGGTCATTTAGCGTGCAATTTCAAACTGAGTTGATCGACAACAGCCAGTATGTGGAAAAGTCAAGCAAAGGTCCAGGTGAAAAAGTGTTGTACAGATGAGTGACGAGAGAGAAGGCTGGGTAACTGCAGTCTGTGGGTCTCTAACAGAGCAGAGCTACAGCCAGATAGAGAGTCCCACACAGACAGAGGAAGAGAGAGAACCAAAGAGAATGAGACAGAGAGGGAGTCAGGGAGTTCAGTATTTCCTTCTCACAAGTTACGACTGTGTCTCCTCTTCCTGTTTTTACTGGTCCCCTAGTAGAGACACTGGCAGCTGTGTGACATAAACAACAGAACCTACCCCACCGCCTCCATCCCCTCGCCCCAACGCCCGCCCAACCCAAACTCTGCAGGCGCTAGCTGCCGGGTGCAGATGTGTGCCTCTGTCACCTGAGCCTCGTAATGCCACCTCGTTCCCTTCCTCCATGTGGCCCCTCGGACCAGGCTGGCGTCTGCTGCTGAGATGGAGATGACTCTCCTGGTGAGTGCCTGGCTCTGTCCCTGGCTCTGTTCACTGTCCTCCGATCCAGCACAACGTGACAACTCCACCACTACAGTCATCATGGGCTCAATAACTACCACACAGCCTATCTAGGAGATCATTTCACATAACTGGATACAAATAATGAATTAAAATGAAAGGTTTTCAATAAACTTGGTATTTAGATGATATGTTTGCGGTTAGTCATTGTCAGTGATAGCAACTATTTGCATGCCCTTGTGAAGTAGTTCATTTTAACTTCCCCATATAGATGGTTATTGAAGACATCTTTCAGAGTTCTTGACATAGCCTACCAAATAACATTTTCTTACCAAACCCTGCACCACAACTTCTAGCAGACACCACTATTGCGTGGTCATTAAAAATGAAAAATGGACTGTTACTAATCTGCATAGCCTCAGAGAGAAATATTACCTTGTCCTGGTCCTCTGAGAGACATTTCCAGAGTGAATTAGACACCATAATTGTTGTAGTTGCGTAGAAACCTTGCCATTTCTAAATTATTGTTCAAAATCCTCATCAGTCAATATTATGACACAATTAATAATTGTAGTGTGTTTTCCCTTAAAAAAATCAATGATGCCAGCCGCAACGTTTGAGCAATGTTTAGCTTTTATTTGTCCTCTAAAACTGTCTTTTGCTAAATGATACTGACCCTTTGAATCTTTTAACAACGCAATCAATAAAGCATGTTCATGTGCAGCTTGCAGAACCATCAGTTTGGGACTTTTGAAAAAACATGCCCGCGGCTGCAGCTTGCTAAGTGCAGAGCGCTAGCACTAAATCTTGGGAGTTAAAGTTTTACTGGGGCGTTATGGGTAAAAATGCCTTGTCAGCCATCTGCCACATTCTCTCCCGACATCCATATTTCCACCACTGCAAAACTCCTGAGAGAGAGCACAGCACTGCCACCATGGGCCACCCGCCACAATTACAGGGCCAGAGAACTGTGGAATCTTGCAGACACTGACACAGAGAGCGAGAGAGAGAGAGAGAGAGAGAGAGAGAGAGAGAGAAAACGAGAACGGGGGGCAGACATCTACTCATTTTCCCAAGTCGTTAATGAATAGCGGTGGTGACCCCGTCAGCATGACAAGACTGGCAGTTTAATGTATTACAAACCAGGAAAAGAAAACTCCAATATATAAATAAATAAAGCGGCACTAGGAGCCCACTTCCACAGGCCTCAGTAAATGCTAATCATGGCTGATTAACCAGGCCATAATTCCACTGATCCAAAAAGGTTAGCCAGTCAATTGTGCAAAATTAGCTCTTTCTCACGTGTCCCTTCACATTTACGAACGGCAGGCAGAACGAATATAAAGCCTGACTCAAAGTAATACCTCCCTGGCTGGATCTTGGCACATTTCTCTGGTACATTTATGAAATGTACCAGAGAATTGAGACATACAGCACATCTTATGTTCTCTCTTGTTCTTTGTTTCTCCCCCTCTCATCTGTAAGAGCTGGCTGTCTTCCAAATCGAGCTAAAAACATGTTTTTTTTTGGATCAAAATCACTCACATGTTACAGCCTTGATAGGCACGAGTCTCTTTTGAACACACACGGATCGCGCCATAGTTATTGAGCCTTTGAAATCACATGAGTGAAGCCCTCAGCTGAATTTGTATTCTTAATTAGTAATCAAATTGAAATGTGTCTCCCTCTACAGTGATGTTGTTGTATAAAACAACGCAGTGCCTTATTAAAATAGTGTTATAGTAATGATGCCATATTTACAAAAAAAATTGATAACACCTTTGATATTGCCATCTTCAATAAGCTGAGTTACACAAGTTCACTTCAAATAGCGTCATTGTTGTTGTAATGCTTTATGATAGTTTCACTGATCTCAGGCCAGAACCACTGCTCAGTACTATTCCCATTGTCCTCAGTGATTAGTGAGCAAAGCACTCGTAAATCACCTGGCCTGTAGATCTCTCTTCCTGTAGCTGAGAGGGGAAAAACAGGGAGGGGGAGTTCACCGTGTGGTGGGACGGGACGGGATGGGAGGCGGAGTAGGGGGGAGAGAAAGAGAACAGGCACAGACACATGTCATCAGTGGGCACTAGTAAATCTTCACAGGGTGATCGAGTGCAAGAACAGTGTGCCGTTAGGAGTCTGAGGAAGAAAAAAGAAGAAGTTAATCTGGTGTTTATCTAAGCACTGTGGAAGATAGAAGAGATATTCTTTCCCATTAGTGGACCAAGTGTTTCATTTCTACAATCGGAAACAGACAGGAATCATAAATCCTATTATGCCATTCTTAAAAGGACACTTGATATCTGCTAAACAACCAAGGTCTTAATTGATATCACAATACCTCAGGCTACATGGCAATGCTAAGTAACTGCAAATGATGTTCTAGGTCCCTAGTTCAGTTTGTGAAATGTGATGCAACTGTAATGTAAAGACTATTCACTACTGTCAACTGTCCATTACAGTATAGGAAATGATCTTGTTATGAAATTATCCGTCTCGATAAAATTATCATTTTAAGTCAAACCTGTTTATTTTCTAAACATTGGCTTCTTTCTAAGAATGATTGAGCTGCTTCCTGACGGGAGCGTTATTGTTTCATAAGCTACTTCTTATCAAAGTGCAAAGTCTCTCTTACTTTTACTAAACGGCAGAAAAAAGACAACAAAGTTGTGTAGACTTAACTTCACCTTTACACGCTGTTGTCTGTGTTTGAGTTTAGTGGTAAGCTGGTGCAGGACTCTCCCTTGGGTGCCGTTACCCACGCCCAAAATAAAGACATAGCTTCACACTTACCCTCCATTAGGGAAACAGGGCAAATATGTGGATGCTTAGAGCCTAGATGAAAGTGGATTCAAAGGGGAGGGCTTTTAAAACAGACCAAAAAACACTAACATATGGGTGCTTTGACAGATTCCTGGACTCAGTTCAATGCACAAACGTTTAGTCTTGTTTTGAGGGTTACTTTTTCCATAATACATCTGACTCAACTGCATTGAAATAAGTTATTATCCTTTTATGGCTAACATAAAATGTGTGTACGTGCATCTTACATCAATTGAAGTTCGACCTCCCTGCTTTTGACTTGGGTGTGAGGTCTCTAAACCCAAACCTGTTCTGTTCGTATGGGAGAGTGGGATAGACAAGCTTCCTCGCTGGCTCCACCCATCCTGTCTAACGTCTTACATTGGTTGTGCACCCAACCAGCTTTGCAACAGTCAAACAAACACTGAAGCTTGTCTGTGTTCTGTGAGCAGAATTAGTAAAAGCTTGTTCACTTCCCATGTCTGCTATGTGCTCATGCAGCTGACACCGCAGCAGTTACATTTTGATGTGTATATATTTTTACAGGGCTGTTGTTATTAACACGGCGTTGGTTCTAGTCTCAGAGCGCTGTTCTGTTTCAGAGTTGAGCTGACAGAATGCTCTCCAATGAACTGAGGGCTGCTAAGGAATGGGATGGGGGATGCTGTCACGGCTTCTAGTCATGTGTCCGATAATTAAAAATCTGATTTATTGACATGCATCAACAATCACAGTGGGGCTTGCTTCTCTGTGATGTTCATCCTTCCCCCGGCTAAATTTACTTGATGAAAAAAAAAAAGAAAATAAATGAATGATGAAAAAAAGAGGCCCTCGTTTTTTCACCCCGTCACCCCTCCCATCCAACCCCCCTCGGCTGGTCTGTCACTCAGCTGCCGTGGCAACCAGAGCAGACAGCAAACAGAAGCCCTAGCCAGCCAAGCCCCACTTCAGTTTATTCTAATATTTATTGCCACCCAGAAAATGAACATGATACAGCGGAAGGAAGTGTGCGCGAATGCTGGGAGTGGTGCGATTCCTCCTAACACCAGTTTATACTGAAACCCACGGGCACACAGACTGGAAGGATGTATTTACAAGATCAACTGTTTGTATAATCATTTGTATGTAATCCTAATAAAAAAGACATGTTAATCAAAACCTGAAAGGATAGAGATCCAAGACTATTACTGTCACATCTGGGTTGTTCATTTTGGACCTGTGACCATTTCTGTTGTACTTTTCCACTCAGTCACATCTGCCATAGAGTAGAGCAGTGGATATCTCTCTGCAAGTCTATTAAAGTTGCTTGAGTGAATATAAAGTTTGCACCCACTGTGATATCTGTGAGGGTGGGTGTTATGTGGCACAGGGCAATGCTGTTCCGGTGTTTCTCTCGCTCTCTCGTTGGGCAGGCCTGAGACAGCCTTAAGCCAGCTGTCAGCGCATCACGCTGTACAGGTCCAGCCTGCTGACGGGCTGTGGTGCTGAGGCCTGGGCTGATGACACCTTCATTCCCCAGCCAGGCAGTCTGATCCAGACAGGCGTCAGAAAACACTCAGTCCCCCTCAGCGTTTGCAACACACAACACATACACGGCATACAAAGGCAAATATAACAGCAGACCGTGGACAAGCACACACACAGGCAAACACCCACCATTACATGCTTATTGCTGTCCATCGATGTTAATGTTGAAGATCCAGCCTATTTTGATTAGACTGTGTCTTATGTGAGGTCAGCGAAGACTGCACAACACAAAATAGACTGTTTCAACAGCAAAACATGGCGCTTAGTTAGTTTGACAACTAAACCCCCTCTGGTTTGTGTTCAATCATCAAAAACACGTCCTCTGTTTGTAACCCCCAGTGTTGAACAGATAAATTCACACTGCATCAAAAGAACAAGCACAACCCAACTGCTAACAATCAAGCACAGCTCAAAATGCTGAATGTCTTGCCAGGCCCCTGAAGGATAGAGCTGCTGATGTTTGGCTGATGGACTTTGGCTCGGGACTCTAACGCTTTTTAACTGTCTCTCCAAGGGACTGAGACTGTGATTGTGCTGTTCGTGTTTGTGTTTGGGTCTGCGTACAAAGTTGCGTGTATGTGTCTCTTTTACAGACAACCTTGTGATGTCAGTGTGTCTTACAAACACACAAATCCCTGTGGCAGTCACACTCTCCTCCCTCTTGGAAGCCACCAGATGATGACTGCTTTGGGCCCTCTGTCTCCGTATCACTTTCACATTCTCTCCCACTCCTCCCCCTTTGTATCTTTCGCTCTATATCCCTCATCTCCCTCTCATTTCTCTCTCTTCCTCCCTCCCTCTTTCTTTCTCTCTTTCCCTCTCGTCCTCTGTGAGTGTTGCGGCCCTCCCCTCTCTCTCCCATACGGTGTCCAGCTGATGAGCCTGATTCGTTTTGGGATGCAGCCAAAGACAGGGAGCGGAGAGGCACCCCAAGGCGTGGAGCTGAATTGTCCTCGGCAGATACGAGGAGATTACCCTGCTGGGGCTGTAACGCTGGCCTGTTTTTATGTCTCACAAAGCCTCTGGCTTAAGCTACTCATACCTAGAACGAGAAAAAAACACTGCTTTTTTTCACAGCCAAAACAACTAAGCTGAAGACCGTTAACCGTTACAGTGTGTTGCCTTGACATCTGAAGGCTGGACTTTTCCAAACCTGTCCCCTCCCATCATGCATTACGCTTGTTTCGTCGTGATTGTTATTCCTATGTTTCAGAGACTGCGAATTTGCATCAATTCTAGCGTGATTTGATTTCACTTGGAGTGTTCAAGTGTATAAATAGTGTCTCAAAATCTATTCTCAAGACAGAAAATACTGAGGGACATTATTGCACCAGTCACTCCAATATACATTCAGAAAGTATTCAGACCCTTTGAAACTTTAACAGCCTTATTCAAAAATGTATTAAATAGTTTTTTCCCCCTATTCAAACTACACACAACACCCCATAAAGACAAAGAAAAAACTGTTTTTTACATTTTTGGGAACTGTATTAAAAATACAAACACTGAAATATTACATTTACATGTATTCAGACCCTTTACTCAGTACTTTGTTAAAGCACCGTTGGCAGCGATTACAGCCTTGATGCTTCTTGAGTTTGATGCTACAAGCTTGGCACACATGTACAGTGGGGCAAAAAAGTTTTTAGTCAGCCACCAATTGTGCAAGTTCTTCCACTTAAAAAGATGAGAGAGGCCTGTAATTTTTATCATAGGTACACTTCAACTATGACAGACAAAATTTGAAAAAAAATCCTGAAAATCACATTGTAGGATTTTTTGTGAATTTATTTGCAAATTATGGTGGAAAATAAGTATTTGGTCACCTACAAACAAGCAACATTTCTGGCTCTCACAGACCTATAACTTCTTCTTTAAGAGGCTTCTCTGTCCTCCACTCGTTACCTGTATTAATGGCACCTGTTTGAACTTGTTATCAGTATAAAAGACACCTGTCCACAACCTCAAACAGTCACACTCCAAACTCTACTATGGCCAAGACCAAAGAGCTGTCAAAGGACACCAGAAACAAAATTGTAGACCTGCACAAGGCTGGGAAGACTGAATCTGCAATAGGTAAGCAGCTTGGTTTGAAGAAATCAACTGTGGGAGCAATTATTAGGAAATGGAAGACATACAAGACCACTGATAATCTCCCTCGATCTGGGGCTCCACGCAAGATCTCACCCGTGGGGTCAAAATGATCACAAGAACGGTGAGAAAAAAATCCCAGAACCACACGGGGGGACCTAGTGAATAACCTGCAGAGAGCTGGGACCAAAGTAACAAAGCCTACCATCAGTAACACACTACGTCGCCAGGGACTCAAATCCTGCAGTGCCAGACGTGTCCCCCTGCTTAAGCCAGTACATGTCCAGGCCCGTCTGAAGTTTGCTAGGGAGCATTTGGATGATCCAGAAGAAGATTGGGAGAATGTCATATGGTCAGATTAAACCAAAATAGAACCTTTTGGTAAGAACTCAACTCGTCGTGTTTGGAGGACAAAGAATGCTGACTTGTATCCAAAGAACACCATACCTACTGTGAAGCATGGGGGTGGAAACATCATGCTTTGGGGCTGTTTTTCTGCAAAGGGACCAGGACGACTGATCCGTGTAAAGGAAAGAATGAATGGGGCCATGTATCGTGAGATTTTGAGTGAAAACCTCCTTCCATCAGCAAGGGCACTGAAGATGAAATGTGGCTGGGTCTTTCAGCATGACAATGATCCCAAACACACCGCCTGGGCAACGAAGGAGTGGCTTCGTAAGAATCATTTCAAAGTCCTGGAGTGGCCTAGCCAGTCTCCAGATCTCAACCCCATAGAAAATCTTTGGAGGGAGTTGAAAGTCTGTGTTGCCCAGCAACAGCCCCAAAACATCACTGCTCTAGAGGAGATCTGCATGGAGGAATGGGCCAAAATACCAGCAAAAGTGTGTGAAAACCTTGTGAAGACTTACAGAAAACGTTTGACCTCTGTCATTGCCAACAAAGGGTATATAACAAAGTATTGAGATAAACTTTTGTTATTGACCAAACACTTATTTTCCACCATAATTTGCTAATAAATTCATAAAAAATCCTACAATGTGATTTTCTGGATTTTTTTTCTCATTTTGTCTGTCATAGTTGAAGTGTACCTATGATGAAAATTACAGGCCTCTCTCATCTTTTTAAGTGGGAGAATTTGCACAATTGGTGGCTGACTAAATACTTTTTTGCCCCACTGTACTTGGGGAGTTTCTCCCATTCTTCTCTGCAGGTCCTCTGAAGCTCTTTCAGGTTGGATGGGGAGCGTCGCTCCACAGCTATTTTCTATTCTCTACAGAGATGTTAGATCGGATTCCGGGCTCTGGCTGGGCCACTCAAGGACATCCAGAGACTTGTACCGAAGCCACTACTGCGTTGTCTTGTCTATGTGCTTAGGGTCGTTGTTCTGTTGGAAGGTGAATTTTTACCCCAACCTGAGGTCCTGAGTGCTCTGGAGCAGGTTTTCATCAAGGATCTCTCTGTACTTTGCTCCATTCATCTTTCCCTCGATCCTGATTAGTCTCCCAGTCCCTGCCGCTGAAAAATACCCCCACAGCATGATACTGCCACCACCATGCTTCACCGTAGGGATGGTGCCAGGATTTCTCCAGATGTGATGCTTGGCATTGTGGCCAAAGAGTTTAATCTTGGTTTCATCAGACCAGAGAATCTTGTTTCTCATGGTCTGAGAGTCCTTTAGGTACCTTTTGGCAAACTCCAAGCAGGCTGTCATGTGCCTTTAACTAAGGAGTGGCTTCTGTCTGGCCACTCTACCATAAAGGTCTGATTGGTGGAGTGCTGCAGACATGGTTGTCCTTCTGGATGGTTCTCTCATTTCCACATAGTAACTCTGGAACTCTAGTAACTCTGGAACTCTGTCAGAGTGACCGTTTCTTTCTCACCTCCCTGGCCAAGGCCCTTCTCCCCTGATTGCTCAGTTTGGCCGTACGTCCAGCTCTAAGAAGAGTCTTGGTGGTTCCAAACTTCTTCCATTTAAGAATGATGGAGGCCACTGTGTGTTTGGTACCCTTCCCCAGATCTGTGCCTCGACACAATCTTGTCTCGGAGCTCTACAGACAATTCCTTTGATCTCATGCTCTGACATGCATTGTCAACTGTGGGACCTTATATAAACAGGTGGGTTCCTTTCCAAATCATGTCCAATCAATTTAATTTACCACAGGTGGACTCCAATCAAGTTGTAGAATGATGATCAACGGAAACAGGATGCACCTGAGCTCAATTTCGTGTCTCATTGCAAAGTGTCTGAATACTTATGTAAATAAGGTATTTAAAAAATATATTTTTATAAATTAGAATTCTAAAAACCTGTTTTCACTTCATCATCATCGGATATTGTGTGTAGATTGATGAGGACATGTTTTATTTAATCACGTTTAGATTAAGACTTTTAATGTAACAAAATGTGGAAAAGGGAAGGGGTCTGAATACTTTCCGAAGGCACTGTACTACTTGCTTTCTGTTTTGTGTTTGTCAACAGAGAGGCTTTAATTTGCCACTTTGTGAAGATGTTCCGTTTTCAATCTATACGAAGAACATGATTGGCTAACTCCTCAGCAACAGAATGGAAACAAGCACATCACTAACCTCTGTTCACTTTTAATGGTCTCTTCCTGGTTTTATTTTACACAGGAGAGGCTCCAAACAGTCTCCTCAGCATTTCCATCTCGCCTTCTGCTATTACTCCTACCTGTTTTATTCCCCTTTAACTGTGTTCGCTAAAGTCGTTAACTGATTAAGCGGTTTAATTAGACCCAGTTGTGTAGTGGTGCAGACTCTGAAGCTAAGATAGAGGAAGACGGGAGAATACATTTTAGAATGTCAGATCCTTCAGTTGCTCCTGTTTTGTTATGCCACTCCTTTTGTGGTACCACTCTTGAGAGCACGTCAACGTCTATCTAAACACTGATGGAACGGTCTCAATGCTCTGTCCCAAGCAAGATAAATAGAGTGGCAGGATCTCAAAGTAAGGAAGGCAGATCCAACCTTCGAAGTAAACAAAACAACTAACTGGGGGGATATTGGGGTGGAAATGATTTTTAATGACCTCACTGACTGAGCCACTGCAGCCATCGCTGTTGGGTCTCTCACACCTCCTGCGGGAGTCTTTGGATGGGCGACAAGATGGGATTATAGGTGAGATGTCCAAGCTGGTCCGTGAAGCCAGGGACTGGATTACGCACATAAATCCCCCCATCCGCTACTCAGCAGGGGTAGCAAATAACCAACACAATCCCCCTTCCTAGCCTTCCCCCTGTTCCTGCTCTGCTGTGTGCGGCTCTGGATTCAAACTGCTTGTCCTCCGTATGAACGTATAGCTCTGTAGAGCAGGACTGGTACATACTGTATGGGTACTGCAGGGCTATTATGTTTAATGATACAGTCCCCTGAATCTCTGTCAATGAAAGACACAGACAGTTTCTCATCCTTAGGCCACCCATGTGGGCTTGTGCTATTACATCCCATCCCTTTCCCACCACCACACACACACACTCAAACGCACGCATACACACACATACAGTAGGCTATATAAAAAACAGCATGGCTGCACATACCTAATGTCGATTGAGCGTTGTTCAGCTTTGTTGTGAGAAAGGTTAGTGATGTTTTTGTTATCACGCTTGTCAACACTGCCCCTAGTGTCCTGTGTGATTACTCTAATTGAATGTCTGACTTCCTATCAGCCTCTCAACAATGTACCTGCCATAGCCTGGAGATATCTGCACCTACGGGTCTCCCTTCATATACCGTAATGTGTGAGTGTGAGTTCATGCCTGTTTCTAGTGTGCATGGGGTTAGTATCAGGAGGTAGAGCCACAGAGTGGTTGACAATGGCAGCTGATATACCCTTTGACTTCCTAAGTGGGTGCAAGTCTGTGTCAGAGAGAACTGGGCGGGGTCATCTTACAATACTAAACACTAAAGATGACCCCTAGAGGCCTTTATGAACAAACAAGTAATGAAGTACATATGCTTATAGAGTTTGGTCTAAGGGACAATAACGAATATCAGGACTTCTACTAATTTGCCATCAAGGATAAATTAGTAGTTGTGGTAGATGTAGCAGTAGTAGTAGTAGTAGCAGTAAACTCAGCAAAAAAGAAACGTCCCTTTTTCAGGACCATGTATTATTCCAAAGATATTTTGTAAAAATCCAAATAACTACACAGATCGTCATTGTAAAGGGTTTAAACACTGTTGCTCATGCTTGTTCAATGAACCATAAACAATTAATGAACATGCACCTGTGGAACGGTCATGAAGACACTAACACCTTACAGACGGTAAGCAATTAAGGTCACAGTTATGAAAACTTAGGACACTGAAGAGGCCTTTCTACTGACTCTGAAAAACACCAAAAGAAAGATGCCCAGTGTCCCTGCTCATCTGCGTGAACGTGCCTTAGGCATGCTCCAAGGAGACATGAGGACTGCAGATGTGGCCAGGGCAATAAATTGCAATGTCCTTACTGTGAGATGCCTGAGACAGCGCTACAGGGAGACAGGACGGACAGCAGATTGTCCTCGCAGTGGCAGACCACGTGTAACAACACCTGCACAGGATCGGCACATCTGAACATCACACCTGAGGGACAGGTACAGGATGGTAACAACTGCCCGAGTTACACCAGAAATGCACAATCGCTCCATCAGTGCTCAGACTGTACGCAATAGCCTGTTGTAAAGGCAGGTACTCACCAGACATCACTGGCAACAACATCGCCTATGGGCACAAACCCACCGTCGCTGGACCAGACAGGACTGGCAAAAAGTGCTCTTCACTGACGAGTCAAGGTTTTGTCTCACCAGGGGTGATGGTTGGATTCGCGTTTATTGTCGAAGGAATGAGCGATCAATTTGGAGGTGGAGGGTCTGTCATGGTCTGGGGCGGTGTCACAGCATCATCGGACTGAGCTTGTTGTCATTGCAGGCAATCTCAACGCTGTGCGTTACAGGGAAGACACCCTCCTCCCTCGTGTGGCACTCTTCCTGCAGGCTCATCCTGACATGACCCTCCAGCATGACAATGCCACCAGCCATACTGCTCATTCTGTGCGCGATTTACTGCAAGATAGGAATGTCAGTGTTCTGCCATGGCCAGCAAAGAGCCCAGATCTCAATCCCATGTAGCACATCTGGGACCTTTTCGATCGGAGGGTGAGGGCTAGGACCATTCCCCCCCAGAAATGTCTGGGAACTTGCAGGTGCCTTGGTGGAAGAGTGGGGTAACATCTCACAGCAAGAACTGGCAAATCTGGTGCAGTGCACGAGGAGGAGATGCACTGCAGTACTTAAATGCAGCTGGTGGCCACACCAGATACTGACTGTTACTTTTGATTTTGACCCCCCCTTTGTTCAGGGACACATTATTCAATTTCTGTTTGTCACATGTCTGTGGAACTGGTTCAGTTTGTGTCTCAGTTGTTGAATCTTGAATCAAATATTTACACATGTTAAGTTTGCTGAAAAACACGCAGTTGACAGTGAGAGGACATTCCTTTTTTTGCTGAGTTTAGTTGTAGTAGTTGTAGTAGTAGAGCAGTGCTATTTGTTAACATTGTGCTGATTCGGGGAATATAGCAACATGTTTTATTTCAGAGAAGCAGTCAATGCTATATAATTTATCATTTCCGTCTCGCTGCATATAAAAAATTATCAAATATGAGTCCAATGGAAAAAGCAGCAAATGATTATCTTAATGATGGCTGCCGGGGTTGGGGAGTTTTATTTGACAGCTGAGAGCAGTATCTTTATGGAGAAGAAGAGAAAAGAGACAGAGAGAGAAAGAAAGACGAGGAAGGAAAAATGGAGCAGAGGCGACAATGAGGGGCGGTTTAGGGCCAAATGTTTCATTACACACACAGGGAGGGAGAGGCAGTCTACTCTCAGATTTGGGCATCAAGCATGCCTCCCATTAGTCAGAAAAATGGTGATCAATGACGAGGAGCAGTCTGATCACTCAACTGCTTCAGACACATACACACATACACACACACACAGACACACACATCAATACATGCCAAAGACTCACAAAACCATATATGTTCTGACACACAATCATGCGTATACACTCACACAAATGCACACCATACACACACACACACGCACACACACACACACACAGACACACCGACAGAGAGACAGAGAGAGCAGAGACAGAGCATGACATTTAAAGGGAAAAAGCTGACATTGACTCCATCACTGTCACTGCGCCTGCCATAAAGCAGCTGCAAATATTAAAACATTTTTCATCTGCGCTATATTATTGGCACCAGAAATTGTTTTCCTCTCCGTCTGATACTCAGCTGAAGTGCTGCAGCGCTCCCCGGAGACTGCAGGCTGTTACCAAGGCTTCCTAACATATTGGCAGTTGATGTGGTGGTATTCATGTACACTTGCCACTCACAGAGTCCTTATCCCCCTCCCTTAACCCCCCTTCCAGGCACACAGACACACACACACACACACACGCATAAGCACACATGCACGCACAGACACACACACCTTCCTTCTCAGTCCTCTGCAGGGGAGTTAAGGAACAGGCAGAATTAAACTACCGCTGAATGACCCTGATGGGAGTGTGTGTGTGTGTGTGCGCGCGCGTGTGTGTGTAAGCATGTGTGCGTTTATAAAGATGCGTTTGTTGTTGATAATAATACCCCTTTTCTCAGCCATAAGAATAATCTTTCAACACCATGACAGATTATTTTTCCATGAAATTGGCCCTTTTTTCAGTAAAGTGAATGTGAATCTCTCTCTATCCTGAGGAGAGGCACACGGCTGATTACGTTGTTATGTTTTGGAGAGAACAGATTTTCCCTGCAGAGATCTCTGCTAAAGTGCCCATTTCTTCTCTGAAACGTTAAACATTAGCTCACTCTTTGGGCCTCATATTTGCATTTTTTTGCACAGCAAACACAAGACGTCTGATTTGCATCATCTATGCATCTGCTATTTGGTTTACTTTTGTGTTGTCAGGAGACTCCATGATAATGTCAAAGTATAGTATCAGTCAAGCTTACACAAAATAAAGATAAGCTATAACAAGCAACATAACCAGGGATGTTTCTGCACGATCCACATGTATCTATAGTTTTCATTCAACATTTTTGTCATGACATTGTATTTGACCAATCCATATGCCATTCATTTATGGCCAGACTAGGTAAACAGCTTGACAAAGCATTCAGATAGCACACTATTTAACATATCAGTCTTACAGTAAAACAGAGGCAGCCTGTTAAAACATCAGGGTAGCCTAGAGTCCGGGGCCAGACCATGAGTCCTGAGAGGAGCAGTGAGGTGATTCTACTCTTTAAAGTCTAATCAGAGTGGGGTGACTGTGACTTTCCCTCACGTCACTCTGTACAAATGAGCAGTAGAATTGCTGTTGTTTTTTTTTTTTTTTTATCCCTCCAGGCACTTTTAAGGGCACTGTAAGATATTTGCCTCTAATGCTCACAAATGAGAGGCCCAAATGGTCTTATTACAAGCCCTCCCACAACAGAGACGATACATCAGGTGAAAACACACAGCATTCTGGAGCCAGTGATTGTTCTGGGAGCACAGTGCTCATTACTCACTACACCCTCTCTCCATCTCTCTCTCCCTCCATCTCACTACACCTTCTCCCTCTTTGCCTCTCGCTCACACACACACACACACACACACACACACACACACACACACACACACACACACACACACACTGTCTCACTTTCTCTTAATATCTTTTGGTGTCTGTTTTGGGGTCCTGGAGGATGCAGTGTATTGGGTGAGTCTATGCACAGCCTGCCCCCCCCCCCCCCTCTGTGTGCAATATGTCAGTCCCAGCTTCATTTAAATCAAATATCTACTTAACTACAGTAGCAGAAGGTTTAATACAGAGGAACAATAATCATCTATATTAGTCATTTGTGCATGTATTTGTTACCTAATGTCTGTTCTCTGCCTCCTGAACT
Source organism: Oncorhynchus mykiss (assembly GCF_057628025.1). Classification (NCBI taxonomy): domain Eukaryota; kingdom Metazoa; phylum Chordata; class Actinopteri; order Salmoniformes; family Salmonidae; genus Oncorhynchus; species Oncorhynchus mykiss. The sequence continues at coordinate 12,066,565 of NC_143047.1, forward strand.
CTCAGTGACCTGGGGGGGGGGGGGGGGGCATAGCAGGGTCAGTTGTCTATTGGTCAGGATAGATGGCAGTCCAAATAAATCACATTACGGACATCCCCTCGAGCTGGCAGGTTGTTACTGCAATAATCAGTCATTGTTAGTCTACAGTATCTGTGCTGTAATGCATCTCGAGGCTCATCTTAGTTCACTGTTGTAGGAGACCTACATATGCACTTTATTTGACGACTCTGGCCTCCTCAAAGGCCTGGGACTAGATCAGCCAGATGAATGGATGTATTTATCTTATCAACATGTTTGTACACCGGACATGTGCAGTGCAAATGAGGTGTTGTACAGTGCAGTTCATCAGTCCCAATTCAGAGAACCCTCACCCCTCCCTCTCTTTCTGTTCCTCTCTCTCTCTCCCCATCACCCCTACCTCCCTGCAGAGGTAGTGCTCGGGTAAATATGTCTGCAGAGGAAGAGCGGGACCACACATGGAGAGAGCACACTCTGAATCTCTCCTCAGCCATCTGCTGTGTCACGTGACTCTCAGAGCTCTGCCACATACCGTTCCTCTGAGGCCCTGTCAATCAATCACAACCCGAGAACAATGGAGAACACTAACAATGACAAAACAGACAGCGCAGAGGAAAAAAGGCACACAGACAGAGACGGACATACCAAAAATGAACGGCCGAAACCTAATCATGAGGGGTCGTGTCAGAGAGTGGGGAACAGATTAAATTACCATGGTATTAGATACGGGAAATTATTTCTGTCAAAACCATCTTTACTGCAATTATAATATGTTAATTATGTATTTCATTAAGTAAGTGGATTAGAGGCTGTGCTGATGGAATCATGCTGAAGGCTTGGGGAGGAAGGCAGAGATGGGGAAAGTTGCCATAGTATATAGAATGGTATATGACTGTATTTAGAGAGGGTGCTGTGTTCGAACTGAAGAGGGTACTGTATGAAGGGTCATGTGGTAGAGACGATTGAGAAAAGAGGGGACTGAGTGAAGGTGCAATAGTGTTGTATGCCTGTGGTGGTGGGGGTGTGGGGGAGGGGTGGGGGGGGGGTATAATTTGTATAGTAAAAAACGAAAACAGAAAACAGTTCATCCCTCATTTTAACCAGATCCGTTTCTCTTCTCACAAAAAACGTCAACATTTTATGCTAACCAGAAGAGATAGGCAGTGAGAATTACAGTGACGGTCGCGTTCAAAGTCCATTGAAACAGCGACGAGAGACGCCACCACACCTGTCCATGCATGAGCATGTCACCGCGCCGCTTTGGAGCTCCCAATTTAGTTCTCATTTTTGTCATCATCTTCAATGTTACCTGTCGGATAGTCCCAAGCCACCAAAACACAACTCGGCACTGTGGGCTTGAGTTTGACGGCACCGCGTTTCCCAAGAGTTCACTAGTGGTTTAAATAACCGTAAAGTCCAATTAGCTGTTTTCGATATAAGAAATAGACTCAGTATATGGAGGAGCCAGGTCCAATTATGGTAAGTGTTTGGCTTGTATTTGTCTTTTTTTTTACCTGTCCTCCTGCATAAAGCAGAGTCCTTGTTCCCATGTGCAGACGTGTCAGAGTAGGGATGTGGTTGTTTTTATTAGCCTGCCTCTGATTTAACTCATACAGGACATCGTTTCCATTAAAACTCCTGTACTTCCGCTCTGTCTATAGGATGTAGGCTTGAGACTGACTCGTGAACGGTGTCTACTGTATAGATGCTACACACTGTACATAAATAACATCTAGGCGCAGAAAAAAACAGTATCAATCGTAAGGTGGCCAAAACAGGAAATAATAATATGTGCCAGACTCATACACGTGTATCATTATTGTTCTGCTTTTTGATTCTCTGTTTCACAATCTATTCTCCTCCCGTATTCTGATTATCGTGCCAAAACGACACGTTGATTTTGGGGGTCTCAAGTAGGTCTGCATGTTTTGGTTGCTCTACTCTTTACATAACACAACGTGTTTGATGTGTCTTTGAAATGCATGCCTAGGAAACAAAAGCAATGCATAATTAGGAGCCCAGACTACTATTAGACAGTAGTTTTGATTGGTATTTAAATAATAATCCTGGGGATGGCTTAAAGGAAAAGAAGGAGAAGAGAAATTGAAGAAAAAGGATGTATTTCAGCCACTGTATAAACCTTTGTATTGTTTAGCGTGTATGTAGACAACCATACACTCCCTACCCAATTTGTAAATGTAGGCTGGGTTAAGATTGGCCTGGAGGGGGGGGGGGGGGGGGGGTTCTACAGTATGTCAGGGTGTTGTATTGTTGTGGTGCAATGGTAGGGCTGGAGGTATGTTTTGGGGAGGAGAGGGGTGGGGTCAGAAAGGGGCGGGGAGCAGTAGAGTAAATCCGTAGAAAGGGTTGGCTAATTTGATGAGAGCCCAAAGCCCCTCTCTCTGGGGATAAATTACCCTGCTCATTATATCAGTGATTGACCTTATTTCATGTAAAGAGTCAGATAGACTCTTCTATCAGCTGACAAGCAAGAGAGAGAGAGAGACAGAGAGAAGGGGTGGGTGGGGAGGGGCGTCTTTCTGTTAATGAAAAGAAAGAAAGAAACGTCAGACATTTTTCAGGGTCACTGATTGTTGTATTTCATTTGGCATATCCCCCTCTCATTTCCGCTTGTCCATGTAACGGGACAGCAAATGAAAATGGTAATAATCACATGGCGTCACCAGCCTCGAAAACGAAGGGTGTTCTCTGGGCTGTCACTAGGTCCTCCCTGACCATCGTTAAAAAAAATGACTTTTTATGCTGTTCTCTTTATCACTGAACTTGGAGCAAACAGTCTAATTTACACGGCAAACTTTCCCCCTCCGAAAGCCTGGTTTGATATACTCCAATAGAGCCCTTCTTCCAGACATCATCAATTGTCTATAGATTTTTTTTTTCTTCTCTCTTCGGAAGAGAAACAAAAAGAGGCCTGCGAAGCCTCAAGCCTGAGAGGTTTATTGATATCGATGCGGAGGGAATATTGCCCATTTTCACTGTGGGATCAATCAGCCCGTCGCCGCTTGTTTTAAGAGCCTCGTCCTCTCGATGTGGAGGCGGCTGCAAGGTGTGTGTGTTTGTGTGATTGTAGGTCTTTATTTGTGCCATGTTGTAGCTAAGCCACGTGGGGGGGGCATCACCAAACACAAGTGACGTCATGAAAAAGTGTCTGTGACTGTGGGATGACCTCTAAAACTAATCTCCTTTCCCTGTGGTCCAGGACCAGTCTTTTATCATGGTGTCCAAGAACAAAGGTTTGGCCTGGAATGGGCAAATAGAACCATACACCTGGGGACGTCCCACTGTACGTTTCCAGGGCAAGGTGCATTAACTGCCACCAGGAAAGCCTTGAATTTCCTCTCTCCTCAGAAATACTAAAGGGTCACTCCAAGTGTCACAGCCACTAGCAGAGAGCCCAGTGATAGCTCTCAGTAAAGGGGATTCTACATATAATGATTCAGAGTAAACCTGAACAAATATATATTTTTTATTTGGTTAGCTGGTTCCCCTATCTGGGGCGGCTTATCATAGTTTATATTTTTCAATTATAGACTTGGCTATTATACTGGGGCAATTTATGTTAAGTACCTGCGATGATAGCCAGGCGCTTTCCTTACGGAATGTGAAAATAGGTCACTTTGATCCTGTACCTGCTCGGTGCACTACCAGCAGATCAGCTGTGAGGTACATGGTGGCTGTGGGAAGCCTGCTCACCTCAATATGACTCTTGGATCAAATTGAATCAAATCAAATCCAAGTTTATTTGTCACGTGCACCGAATAAAGTGAAATACAGTGAAATGCTTACTTACAGGCTCTAACCAATGGTGCGAGAAAAAAAAGGTGTGTGTGTGTGTGTGTGTGTGTGTGTGTGTGTGTGTGTGTGTGTGTGTGTGTGTGTGTGTGTGTGTGTGTGTGTGTGTATGTGTGTGTGTGTAGGTAAGTAAAGAAATACAACAACAGTAAAAATACATTTGAAATAACAGTAGCAAGGCTATATATAGACACCTGTTAGTCAGGCTTATTGATGTAGTATGTACATGTAGATATGGTTAAAGTGACTATGCATATATGATGGACAGAGAGTGGCAGAAGCGTAAAAAGAGGGGTTGGCGGGTGGTGGGAAACAATGCAGATAGCCCGGTTAGCCAATGTGCGGGAGCACAGGTTGGTCGGGCCAATTGAGGTAGTATGTACATGAATGTATAGTTAAAGTGACTATGCATATAAGATAAACAAAGAGTAGCAGCAGTGTAAAAGAGGGGTTGGGGGAGGGGGCACACAATGCAAATAGTCCGGGTAACCATTTGGTTACCTGTTCAGGAGTCTTATGCCTTGGGGGTAAAAACTGTTGAGAAGCCGATGTGTTGAACACTATGGCGCCTGGGAGGGTCTTGACTGTATAGAAAGAAACACTAGCATTTCAGTGTCCGTATGCTGTGAGGAAATGCTGGAACAGTTAAGCTGTGGTATGCTGTGAGGAGATGCTCCAGTGCCCCTTGGTACCAGTTAGAACGGTGGCTGCTGCGTTTCCTGCCAGCTGGAGTGCACTGATGGAGTGTGATGGGGGGACGGTGAGCAGAGCATCACAATCGTGCAGGGATGGAGGGAGCGATGGAGGGGGGGATGCACACCTGGCATACGCCACAGATGGGCATAATCATCTCCCTCACTCTCCCCCTATCCCTCCCTCCCTCCCCCACCCCTGTCCCCTCATCCATGCACACCCAGACTCATGCACACACACACATATATTCACACACACACACACACACACACACACACACACACACACACACACACACACACACACACACACACACACACACACACACACACACTAAGGCCTTGTGACCACAGACATACATTTAATATCAGACACACCTTCCATCACCGCAATCTTCCTGTGCTGGTCTGATTCCAAGCACACAGCACATGAATAATGCAGACAGCGGTAATGACGACTGAAGTGCAGTTATTTATAGGGATATACAGGCCTGGCTGTTGCTGTTTGTTGTATGCACCGGCTCACGCTGCTACTGATCAGAACTGTTGCCATCATACACCGACCGGATGTGACATTTGACAGGTCAACATTTACTGGAGCAAAGAAAACACATCACCACTAATTTCATTCATAGCAGAACTAGTCTCCGATATCACTACACTACAACCGTAATACGCAGTTCACTTGTTTCTTACCCAATCATGTCTGGCAATTACAGAGGTCTAAAGGGACCTGCACAAACAGAAATACAAAACCAACTACCACACCGTACTCATTTTCTGAACATCACAGGAGAGACACCACAGGAGACGTGTAGGGCCCCGAATGACGCTCCTCAGTGAGAGGAAAGACTAAACCAGAGGTTAGAGGGTAGACAAAGAAACATAATATGCTGTCTCTATTTGATTCAGTTGAAAGTAAGTTCCATTGTTGCACATCAAAGCTGTTTGAAATTCAGGTTCAGTCTACATCACGATCTAAGAATATTCTGTTTGGGTTTTACCGTCTTTTATTAATATTGATTTATGATCGTCATATTCTCTGTTTTGTTTTTGCTGGATATCTAGGGATTTGTTGTTATGTGAACTAGATAATCTAGGGGAACAGTTACTCAAAATAGTGGGTCACATGACTACCCTGCTCTTCCTGGATCTACCCCTCGACAGAAAAAATGAAGAGAACCCTGCAAGCACTGTTTCGATTATCTCAGTAGACCACCGGTCGCTAAGCGGTTAACGCGTCGAACCCTGTGATTTATTTATCAAAAATATTTCAGCAGGAAGCGCGCCTGAGACATACCATCTCATTTACCACGGACGCTCCCCCTGGGGGAGCCCTACATTTCCAGGCAACAAAAGGGCCGAGGCGCATCCCTCTTGCTCCTTTCATGTTTATTTTAGTAGCCCACCCCTGCTGCTCAGGGCTCTTTTGTGTCCAGCCAGGTACAACAAGCCCTGAGCCCCCGAACAAACCACACTGGGCGTCCTCAATCGTTGACCTGGTCATGGGATGTCCTGCTCTTAAACCTTTACCCTCTGTTTTCCCCTTGCCTCCCCCGCCTCCCCTGCTCCTGCCCAGAGGGGGGTGGAGGTTGTGGAGAGGGAGGGAGAGGGCCTAGCAGCCTTAGCTGAAGCCCCAGCGGCAGAGGAGAGGGGAGACATTTCCTTTCATTGGCTGCCAATCCATCAAGATGCAGGCTACCGCTGTGAGGGCCGACAGGCCGCGCAGAAAAGAACAAGGCCCGGCAACAGAGCCCCCTCGCCACGGCCATCACTCATCCCTCACGCTGAACTTTCTATGACCTTTCAGACGCTCCTCTACAACTTCCAGTCCTTAGCGCCTAGTTCGGCTTAAAGTGACAGCACAACCTTTATTTGTATTTTTAATTCACTCGCTGTTGCCATTTTTCTTTTATGGAAATCGTTCTTCATGTATGCTATGTTTATTTTTTTCTTGACAGAAGGGATGGGCTGAAACCTGGGGGTGTTCTTTTTGAAAGGCAAAAAAACATCAGGAGATTAAAAGTACACAATAGTGTGTCTCTGTCTCTGTCTTTCCCTGTTCTGCAGAGGTGGAGCCTCTGTGGGAGCAGATTGGACAGGGAGAATCACAGGACTGCAGAATCGCCCAGGCGTCCACACTCGGCAGAGGGGCGGTGAGAAGACTAGTTGACATCATTAGGCCGGACACATTTTTGTCATGGTTCCAGAATCAACGCGTCTGCTTTTCGCCGAGTCTCGCTATTTCTCTTCCCTCTCTCCCCCTGTTAGTCCTGATCACATGTTTAACATCAGTGACGCCCTGTCTCATCAGCCTGATCAAGAGACGACTCTAAAAACAGACAAAAACAAAATAGACAAGTAAGAATAAACCAAAACCATCTACAGCCCTTGAGACATTTAAAAGAAAAGAGCCAAGACTCTATTATATATGAGGAGAAGTTTTTCAACGGTTTCTGAGAAGACAGAGGCAACCTACTGTTGTCCTTTTCAGAAATTATGTTCAGTCTTCCCCCATTCTTATCTCTCTGTTGAGAATTTGATTACTTTGGCTTACCTCCAGGCAGTACTTGAGGTCTATATGGATCTCAGTAATTCATATTTACTTTACAACCTGGCTTTGTTGTGTATCAATGAGTTAATTGTGTTTGCTTGTGTAGGTTGTGGCCGGGGTTTATGAAATTCTGTGGGCTCAAATGACAATCTGACATCGAAGTCTGTGCTCTACAGGAGTGAATTGTGTTACTTTGATGAAGGCCTGAGGACAATGTGTGTCTTTATGTCATACTGCTCGGCAATATCACATCCAGACCCAACAAAACTATCCCTGCCATCAAGGAAACTTGACCAGAGGGGACAACAATTTTATGAAGCCTCAATCAACCCGCAATATTGTTTTGAATTCAATTTGTATTGGTGAGAGTGACCCTCGGATGACTCACTGCCTTCTCCCACCGAGGAAGAGAAGGGAGGAAGACACCATGTTTGTGAATAGTGAGAGAGGGAGGAAGAAAGGGTTGTTTTTCAAACCAAGACAGATGTGCCAGCATCCAGTGTGATTAGAGAAATGGATAACTCACTAACATCTGTGCAAACTACAATAAAGAGGGATTTAGTGTTACCCCGAGGAAGGTAAGGAGAGGCTGTCTGTCCATTAAACGCTTTATTACAGAGCCAGCAACTCTGTTCTAACTCACTTATTTCCGCGCGGGGGCTCAGCTCTGTGACTGCCTGTCATCCTCAGCAGACAACGCTCCAGGCTCCATTTCTTCTTTCACTCTCTTTTTCTCTCTCTCCCCCCCCTCCCTCCCTCTCATTCTTCCTCCTTTTCCCTCACCCACTGACACTCTCCTCCCCCCCTTCCTCGGTGTCAATCATTTCCTCCTCCTTCCTCTCAGCTTTCCTTTTTTCTCCCTTTTCTCTTTCTGCCCTTTCTCTTTCTCTCCCTCTTCTTCTTTTGGTATTCAAAGCCTCTCTTTCTCTTGCTCTCCTCTCTGTGTGTGCAGTAGGTTCATGGCAATCCAATGACTCATTGAGCAGCTTGAGAGGCCAATCCAGTCTAGGGATTAACCATGGAAAGTGAGCGTGATCATGTCACTCTTCCCAATGTTCATTGGTTGTAACCGGGGTGGTGGGAGGGAGAGGGAGGGTCCTTCGCAGTTCATCTTAAAGTGACAGTATCCCAAACATGACAGCCTTCTTGGACACGCAGTAATGAAAGGGTAATGAAAGGGTAATGAAAGGGTGAAACAATGAAGAGGTGAACAGGAACAAATACCAATGAACTTTATCTGAGTGTCAGTCATATTTTTAATTTGACCCATACTTGAACCATAGGTCCTATCCACAACCACTGCTCATCTACAGTATAATATCATAGTATGAATACCCACTCTGTTGATGATGTGGATATGAATGCCAGGCAAGTAACCATGTGTTGTGATTACTAGTCAATATGAATGGATATTTCTGGATACCAGTTAATGATGTACAGTATATATTCAGATATTCAGATGTTACAAAATATGCAACCAAAAATCATGTTTGTCAGCACCCATCAGTACTGTCCCTTTCAATTAGATACATTTCCAGTCTAGAAAACTTAGTGAGACTTAGTGAGTCATTGGTACAGTGTGCATTGCTGTATGGAACACTGCATTAGTACATTGACTGTTCTATACAGTGAAGGCTTTCCAAGAAGCCACCCAGTGATATATATTGCACTTGAAACAGGCGAAGATATAAGATCGGTAATGTATCGTCAAACAGGGACAAAACATGAGAGACTGTCTCATTAAATGTCCCCACACAGCATTTCAAATCTGAGCTCACCACGTGTGTGCGTGGATACGTGTGTGTGTTTTGTACGTACGTGCCTTTGTGTGTGTGTGTGTGTGTGTGTGTGTGTGTGTGTGTGTGTGTGCGTGTGCGTGTGTGTGTGTGTATAGTGGGCGGTGTATGGAGACAGCGTTGGTAGAAGGAATTGATGCCCAGTGTTTGCCTAATTAAGACAGCACTAGACGTTTCAGAGCTGAGAGATCGTGGAGAGGTGCTAATTCATAATCGACGTAATGGATGGAGTCTGTCTGTTGGCTTTTTAAACGCGGGGCGATTTTGCCGTGATTAGCTGACACGTACCTTTGTGTGAATAATGAAAATATGCACCACGTACTGAGATTTAATGAATACCAGCCCGATCTCAGCTCTGCCTAGCAGACAGCCATCCTTCTCTGCGTCCCCATTTGCCTATCTGTACCGCTGGAGTGGCTGTAGGCAGAGAAATGAACAGTGTTTGACACCGATGCTTTGTTCAATATAATCGTATCATATTCTATTAGGTAAGTGTCCGCCCAGAGAGCCTAGAGCTTTCCTCTTCTCTTTATTCCTCTTCACCATCAAGGCCATTGCACCTTAGCAACACACTCAAAGGGTTATGTGATACCCTGATATCACTGTGCTCATCTCCAGACTTGTCCATTGTCCACATACAAAGACATCTCTAGACCACCTGATGATGTAGCCTACACGCACAGACACACAAATACGTTCAGCCATGTTCACAGTGTAGTGTTTATCTCCATACTGTGAGCGAACAGCACTCTGAGAATAGTCAAGGATGCAGGTCATTATACAGCCATAGCTATGTGTCGTCACTTGAACACTTAGTATAGAACCTGATGTCCTTGAATTCAGTACACCACTGATTGAGGTGCATTACATGTTGTGGGAGTCTCCGTCTTTCAAACACACTCCATGTCACCCATAAACAGACAGGGAAATAACCTTGTGGCAGAATAAACAAAGAGAGATTACACCCATGGGAGTGGAGGAGTCTTCATTTGAATCCTATTGTACACCCTTCACTCTACTGCCTGCCTTTTGGGAGAGCTGGGAGCCTGCCACATACTTGACATAGAAGAGGAGATGTCATCTAGCTCTGCATTTGTATGGGTGGGTTTGTAAGGGCAATGGGGGGGGGGGGTATTTTTGTGAGTATACGCTATGGCATTGATTGATCGGGAAAAAACCCTTTCCCCAAAAAGTGGTATCAGGGAATGATGGGAAATAACAGATAAATAACAAAACCACAAAATAATAAAAGATGAGAATCCAATAGACTCGGTACAAAGTAAGTTTAATTAAAGAAATAAACACTCCCATATGAAAGGCGTAATAAGATTAAGTCCTTTCTGTTTCATAGCCATTCCCTCTGCAATAATGCTAACAAATGAAAGAGGGGAAAATGAGCCTGCTGTCTGCCTTCTCCATCAGCTGCCTAGCAGGGCCAGCTGTGTGACATCATTGTGTTTGTCTCAGCGGAGGTGATTGACATGGCGTCCGTCAGAGCCCAGCCTCAGTGCTGTGTGGGTGTGTCACGCCATTATCCCAGACGTTCAATATTCCTATGAAGGCTGCCACCATTTGCAACCCCTCTGTCTAATCACCTGTCCGCCACAATGCAGCCAACGGGAAAGGGTCAACATAAACTCAGAGACATAAATGAACGCATCTCTTCGGCATTCGGCTTTGTGATGAGAGATTATGCACACTTTTTTTATTAGCATTTAGCACCAGCCGTTTGGCAATGAACGTTTGATAATGATTTTTTTTATTTTATAGATCTTGATGAGGAAAAAGGTGTTTTGCGTAGAGACCATTTTAGAGAAGAAGACATTAGGGTTCTATTATCAAACCATTTTGAATTAGCAATAGGAACATATCTATTTTTCTAGGTTCTCCCTGTCCACATACGCATTTGAGAAGTGCTTACAGCAGAAATCACTATTCATCTAAATGCCAGGACGTGAGCAGTTCGTCCTAGATAGAGGTGTTCAGTACAATGTGAAGTGCTCAGCAAGGATACAATCCCATACAGCAAGGGGAACAATTGCCGACAAACATACAATGACATTTAAGTCATTAAGCAGATGCTCTTCTACTGAGCGCCTAACAGGAGCAACTACGGTTAAATCCTCTTCGGGCTAGGGGGCACTATTTTCACGTCCAGATGAAAAGCGTGCCCAAAGTAAACTGCCTGCTACTCAGGCCCAGAAGCGATATGTATGCATATAATTGGTAGATTTGGATAGAGAACACTCTAAAGTTTCTAAAACTGTTAAAATTATGTCTGTGAGTATAAGATAACTTATTTGGCAGGTGAAACACAGAGGGCAAACCATCCAGGGAAAACAATTGTTGTGTTGACTGTGTTTTCAATTGATTTTCTACGGGAATCTAGATTTCTGAGGCATCTGGTTGCAGTTCCTATGGCTTCCACTAGATGTCAACAATCTTTAGAAATTGGTTGATGTTTTTCTTTTGAGTAATGATGAAGTAGCCCTTTCCTTTCTTAGTGTCGAGTCTAGTGTACTGTTTTGTTTGGGGCGCTCGCTCCACTTTCATTCTATCCGCTATTGAACACAGTTTATTCCGTCTTAAAATATATTGATTATTTACCTTTTGAAATACCTAAAGTTGGATTAGGAAAGTTGTTTGAAATGTTTGGACCTAGTTTACAGGTAATTTATTAGATCATTTGTAGTCATGTTGGGCGAGTTGGAACCAGTGTTTTTCTGAATCAAACGCGCCAAATAAATGGACATTTTGGGGATATAACGACAAAATGTATCGAACAAAAGAACCATTTGTGATGTTTATGGGATATTTTGGAGTAATAACAGAAGAAGATCTTCAAAGGTCAGGCATGAATTATATAGTTATTTCTGAGTTTTGTGTCACGCCTGGCGGGTTGAAATATGATTGTCATGTGTTTGTATGATGGGGTGCTGTCCTCAGATAATCACATGGTTTGCCTTCGCCGTAAAGCCTTTTTGAAATCTGACACAGTGGCTGGATTAACAAGAAGTTAAGCTGTATTTTGGTGTATTGCACTTGTGATTTTAAGAAAGTTAAATATTTCAAATAATTTATTTTGAATTTTGCGCTCTGCAATTTCACCCGTAACAGGTTTTAAGGTTACGTTTATGCTACCTACCCTTTAACAATATTCTACAAGAGATTGTTTTACTTGTCGGGAAATACTGAATCTACAATCTTCTGCATGAGCATATCAATAATATGGGACTCACATCCTTTGACTGTATGTATAGTGTTAGGCCTCCTGCCGTGATGCTCGCTAGACAATTATCACAACTTGGCCAACAGCAATCAGTGATGTTTATCAGACACCTGACCATTCATGTCAGGCTATTACACGTCGGATCATCAGGGGAGATCTGAGTCAACAGCCCTCTATCTGCACAGCTAATTACCCTGGAGGAGCCAGTGACGCTGCACGTCCCATCAGCCCTCGTGTCCTCTCTCCTCTACATGCTCCTCACTGTCACTGGCCTCCGACATCATACCAGGAGGTTGCCAAGGAGAAACAACCTTAATCAATACATTACAGTAGCCATTTTGCGGTCCATTGCTGATTTATTACCAGTAATGACTTGACGAGACCAAATTGTGATGTAGGTTTAAAGGTAGACTGAAATTCGGGTGCATGTCAAAATGGGCTTTAGTGCAGAAATAAATAACACATATCAAATTATTAATTAGGTAACAATTTGTATTATTGTCCATTGAAAGGCCCTTAATTATAGTGTAATGAATTATCATTAAAACGGCGGATAATTCCATGTCATCAAGTAAAATCAACCAAAATAATCTAATTAAAGTCCAGGTAGCAAATAATGGACCCTATCAGATATTTGTGTAGCTGGTGCTGTATATTAGTCATTATAAACTGGGTGGTTCGAGCCTCAATGCTAATTGGCTGACAGCAACGGGTATGACAGAACATTTATTGTTACTATATTGGTAACCAGTTTATAATAGCAATAAGGCAGTTCAGGGGTTTGTGATATGATGGAGGAACATATTGTCTGTAGTCTACTGTACATGATGGAGGAACATATTGTCTGTCTGTAGTCTACTGTAAATGATGGAGGAACATATTGTCTGTCTGTAGCCTACTGTACATGATGGAGGAACATATTGTCTGTCTGTAGTCTACTGGACATGATGGAGGAACATATTGTCTGTCTGTAGTCTACTGTAAATGATGGAGGAACATATTGTCTGTCTGTAGCCTACTGTACATGATGGAGGAACATATTGTCTGTCTGTAGCCTACTGTACATGATGGAGGAACATATTGTCTGTAGTCTACTGTACATGGTGGAGGAACATATTGTCTGTAGTCTACTGTACATGATGGAGGAACATGTTGTCTGTCTGTAGTCTACTGTACATGATGGAGGAACATATTGTCTGTAGTCTACTGTACATGATGGAGGAACATGTTGTCTGTCTGTAGTCTACTGTACATGATGGAGGAACATATTGTCTGTAGTCTACTGTACATGATGGAGGAACATGTTGTCTGTCTGTAGTCTACTGTACATGATGGAGGAACATATTGTCTGTCTGTAGTCTACTGTACATGATGGAGGAACATATTGTCTGTAGTCTACTGTACATGGTGGAGGAACATATTGTCTGTAGTCTACTGTACATGGTGGAGGAACATATTGTCTGTAGCCTACTGTACATGGTGGAGGAACATATTGTCTGTAGTCTACTATACATGATGGAGGAACATATTGTCTGTAGTCTACTGTACATGATGGAGGAACATATTGTCTGTCTGTAGTCTACTGTACATTATGGAGGAACATATTGTCTGTCTATAGTCTACTGTACATGGTGGAGGAACATATTGTCTGTAGTCTACTGTACATGATGGAGGAACATATTGTCTGTCTAGTCTACTGTACATGATGGAGGAACATATTGACTGTCTATAGTCTACTGTACACGGTGGAGGAACATATTGTCTGTAGTCTACTGTACATGATGGAGGAACATATTGTCTGTCTGTAGTCTACTGTACATGATGGAGGAACATATTGTCTGTCTGTAGTCTACTGTACATGATGGAGGAACATATTGTCTGTAGTCTACTGTACATGGTGTAGGGACATATTGTCTGTAGTCTAATGTACATGGTGGAGGAACATATTGTCTGTAGTCTACTGTACATGATGGAGGAACATATTGTCTATAGTCTACTGTACATGATGGAGGAACATATTGTCTGTAGTCTACTGTACATGATGGAGGAACATATTGTCTGTAGTCTACTGTACATGGTGGAGGAACATATTGTCTATAGTCTACTGTACATGGTGGAGGAACATATTGTCTATTGTCTACTGTACATGATGGAGGAACATATTGTCTGTCTGTAGTCTACTGTACATGGTGGAGGAACATATTGTCTATAGTCTACTGCACATGATGGAGGAACATATGGTCTGTAGTCTACTGTACATGGTTGAGGAACATATTGTCTATAGTCTACTGTACATGATGGAGGAACATATTGTCTGACTGTAGTCTACTGTACATGATGGAGGAACATATTGTCTGTAGTCTACTGTACATGATGGAGGAACATATTGTCTGTAGTCTACTGTACATGATGGAGGAACATATTGTCTGTCTAGTCTACTGTACATGATGGAGGAACATATTGTCTGTCTATAGTCTACTGTACATGGTGGAGGAACATATTGTCTGTAGTATACTGTACATGATGGAGGAACATATTGTCTGTAGTCTACTGTACATGATGGAGGAACATATTGTCTGTCTGTAGTCTACTGTACATGATGGAGGAACATATTGTCTGTAGTCTACTGTACATGATGGAGGAACATATTGTCTGTAGTCTACTGTACATGATGGAGGAACATATTGTCTGTCTGTAGTCTACTGTACATGATGGAGGAACATATTGTCTGTAGTATACTGTACATGATGGAGGAACATATTGTCTGTAGTCTACTGTACATGATGGAGGAACATATTGTCTGTAGTATACTGTACATGATGGAGGAACATATTGTCTGTAGTCTACTGTACATGATGGAGGAACATGTTGTCTGTCTGTAGTCTACTGTACATGATGGAGGAACATATTGTCTGGCTGTATTCTACTGTACATGGTGGAGGAACATATTGTCTGTAGTCTACTGTACATGGTGGAGGAACATATTGTCTGTAGTCTACTGTACATGGTGGAGGAACATATTGTCTGTCTGTAGTCTACTGTTCATGATGGAGGAACATATTGTCTGTCTGTAGTCTACTGTTCATGATGGAGGAACATATTGTCTGTAGTCTACTGTACATGATGGAGGAACATATTGTCTGTAGCCTACTGTACATGATGGAAGAACATATTGTCTGTAGTCTACTGTACATGATGGAGGAACATATTGTCTGTAGTCTACTGTACATGGTGGAGGAACATATTGTCTATAGTCTACTGTACATGATGGAGGAACATATTGTCTGTCTGTAGTCTACTGTACATGATGGAGGAACATATTGTCTGTAGTCTACTGTACATGATGGAGGAACATATTGTCTGTAGTCTACTGTACATGATGGAGGAACATATTGTCTGTAGTCTACTGTACATGATGGAGGAACATATTGTCTGTCTGTAGTCTACTGTACATGATGGAGGAACATATGGTCTGTAGTCTACTGTACATGATGGAGGAACATATTGTCTGTAGTCTACTGTACATGATGGAGGAACATATTGTCTGCAGTCTACTGTACATGATGGAGGAACATATTGTCTGTCTGTAGTCTACTGTACATGATGGAGGAACATATTGTCTGGCTGTATTCTACGGTACATGGTGGAGGAACATATTGTCTGTAGTCTACTGTACATGATGGAGGAACATATTGTCTGTCTGTAGTCTACTGTACATGATGGAGGAACATATTGTCTGTCTGTACTCTACTGTACATGATGGAGGAACATATTGTCTGTAGTCTACTGTACATGGTGGAGGGACATATTGTCTGTAGTCTACTGTACATGATGGAGGAACATATTGTCTGTAGTCTACTGTACATGATGGAGGAACATATTGTCTGTCTGTAGTCTACTGTACATGATGGAGGAACATATTGTCTGTAGTCTACTGTACATGACGGAGGAACATTGCCTAGCCTACTGTACATGGTGGAGGTGCATATTGTCTAGTCTACTGTACATGGTGGAGGGACATATTGTCTAGCCTACTGTACATGGTGGAGGGACATATTGTCTAGCCTACTGTACATGATGGAGGAACATATTGTCTGTAGTCTACTGTACATGGTGGAGGGACATATTGTCTAGCCTACTGTACATGGTGGAGGGACATATTGTCTAGCCTACTGTACATGGTGGAGGGACATATTGTATAGTCTACTGTACATGATGGAGGAACATATTGTCTGTAGTCTACTGTACATGATGGAGGGACATATTGTCTAGCCTACTGTACATGGTGGAGGAACATATTGTCTAGCCTACTGTACACGGTGGAGGAACATATTGTCTAGCCTTTCTGTACATGGTGGAGGGACATATTGTCTATACTACTGTACATGATGGAGGAACATATTGTCTGTAGTCTACTGTACATGATGGAGGAACATATTGTCTGTCTGTAGTCTACTGTACATGATGGAGGAACATATTGTCTGTAGTCTACTGTACATGATGGAGGAACATATTGTCTGTAGTCTACTGTACATGGTGGAGGGACATATTGTCTGTAGTCTACTGTACATGATGGAGGAACATATTGTCTGTAGTCTACTGTACATGATGTAGGAACATATTGTCTGTCTGTAGTCTACTGTACGTGATGGAGGAACATATTGTCTGTAGTCTACTACAGACAATATGTTCCTCCA
This sequence comes from Oncorhynchus mykiss, assembly GCF_057628025.1. Classification (NCBI taxonomy): domain Eukaryota; kingdom Metazoa; phylum Chordata; class Actinopteri; order Salmoniformes; family Salmonidae; genus Oncorhynchus; species Oncorhynchus mykiss. The sequence continues at coordinate 12,083,364 of NC_143047.1, forward strand.
TCATGTACAGTAGACTGTCTACCGTACAGTAGACTACAGACAGACAATATGTTCCTCCATCATGTACAGTAGACTACAGACAGACAATTTTTTCATCCATCATGTACAGTAGACTACAGACAATATGTTCCTCCATCATGTACAGTAGAATACAGACAATACAGACAATATGTACAATATGTACAGACCGTACAGTCTGTAGTCTACTGTACATGATGGAGGAACATATTGTCTGTCTATAGTCTACTGTACATGATGGAGGAACATATTGTCTGTAGTCTACTGTACATGGTGTAGGGACATATTGTCTGTAGTCTACTGTACATGATGGAGGAACATATTGTCTGTAGTCTACTGTACATGGTGGAGGGACATATTGTCTGTAGTCTACTGTACATGATGGAGGAACATATTGTCTGTAGTCTACTGTACATGATGGAGGAACATATTGTCTGTCTGTAGTCTACTGTACATGATGGAGGAACATATTGTCTGTAGTCTACTGTACATGATGGAGGAACATATTGTCTATAGTCTACTGTACATGACGGAGGAACATTGTCTAGCCTACTGTACATGGTGGAGGTACATATTGTCTAGTCTACTGTACATGGTGGAGTGACATATTGTCTAGCCTACTGTACATGGTGGAGGGACATATTGTCTAGCCTACTGTACATGATGGAGGAACATATTGTCTGTAGTCTACTGTACATGGTGGAGGGACATATTGTCTAGCCTACTGTACATGGTGGAGGGACATATTGTCTAGCCTACTGTACATGTTGGAGGGACATATTGTATAGTCTACTGTACATGATGGAGGAACATATTGTCTGTAGTCTACTGTACATGATGGAGGAACATATTGTCTGTCTGTAGTCTACTGTACATGATGGAGCAACATATTGTCTGTAGTCTACTGTACATGATGGAGGGACATATTGTCTAGCCTACTGTACATGGTGGAGGAACATATTGTCTAGCCTACTGTACACGGTGGAGGAACATATTGTCTAGCCTACTGTACATGGTGGAGGGACATATTGTCTATACTACTGTACATGATGGAGGGACATATTGTCTGTAGCCTACTGTACATGGTGGAGGGACATGTTGTCTGTAGCCTACTGTACATGATGGAGGGACATATTGTCTAGCCTACTGTACATGGTAAGCTGGTAGCCTACTGTACATGGTGATGGGACATATTGGTGGAGGGACATATTGTCTATACTACTGTACATGATGGAGGGACATATTGTCTGTAGTCTACTGTACATGATGGAGGAACATATTGTCTGTCTGTAGTCTACTGTACATGATGGAGGAACATATTGTCTGTAGTCTACTGTACATGATGGAGGAACATATTGTCTGTAGTCTACTGTACATGATGGAGGAACATATTGTCTATAGTCTACTGTACATGACGGAGGAACATTGTCTAGCCTACTGTACATGGTGGAGGTGCATATTGTCTAGTCTACTGTACATGGTGGAGGGACATATTGTCTAGCCTACTGTACATGGTGGAGGGACATATTGTCTAGCCTACTGTACATGATGGAGGAACATATTGTCTGTAGTCTACTGTACATGGTGGAGGGACATATTGTCTAGCCTACTGTACATGGTGGAGGGACATATTGTCTAGCCTACTGTACATGGTGGAGGGACATATTGTATAGTCTACTGTACATGATGGAGGAACATATTGTCTGTAGTCTACTGTACATGATGGAGGGACATATTGTCTAGCCTACTGTACATGGTGGAGGAACATATTGTCTAGCCTACTGTACACGGTGGAGGAACATATTGTCTAGCCTTTCTGTACATGATGGAGGAACATATTGTCTGTAGTCTACTGTACATGATGGAGGAACATATTGTCTGTCTGTAGTCTACTGTACATGATGGAGGAACATATTGTCTGTAGTCTACTGTACATGATGGAGGAACATATTGTCTGTAGTCTACTGTACATGGTGGAGGGACATATTGTCTGTAGTCTACTGTACATGATGGAGGAACATATTGTCTGTAGTCTACTGTACATGATGTAGGAACATATTGTCTGTCTGTAGTCTACTGTACGTGATGGAGGAACATATTTGTCTGTAGTCTACTACAGACAATATGTTCCTCCATCATGTACAGTAGACTGTCTACCGTACAGTAGACTACAGACAGACAATATGTTCCTCCATCATGTACAGTAGACTACAGACAGACAATTTTTTCATCCATCATGTACAGTAGACTACAGACAATATGTTCCTCCATCATGTACAGTAGAATACAGACAATACAGACAATATGTACAATATGTACAGACCGTACAGTCTGTAGTCTACTGTACACAATGGAGGAACATATGGTCTGTCTGTAGTCTACTGTACATGATGGAGGAACATATTGTCTGTAGTCTACTGTACATGGTGTAGGGACATATTGTCTGTAGTCTACTGTACATGATGGAGGAACATATTGTCTGTAGTCTACTGTACATGGTGGAGGGACATATTGTCTGTAGTCTACTGTACATGATGGAGGAACATATTGTCTGTAGTCTACTGTACATGATGGAGGAACATATTGTCTGTGTGTAGTCTACTGTACATGATGGAGGAACATATTGTCTGTAGTCTACTGTACATGATGGAGGAACATATTGTCTATAGTCTACTGTACATGACGGAGGAACATTGTCTAGCCTACTGTACATGGTGGAGGTACATATTGTCTAGTCTACTGTACATGGTGGAGTGACATATTGTCTAGCCTACTGTACATGGTGGAGGGACATATTGTCTAGCCTACTGTACATGATGGAGGAACATATTGTCTGTAGTCTACTGTACATGGTGGAGGGACATATTGTCTAGCCTACTGTACATGATGGAGGAACATATTGTCTGTAGTCTACTGTACATGATGGAGGAACATATTGTCTGTCTGTAGTCTACTGTACATGATGGAGCAACATATTGTCTGTAGTCTACTGTACATGATGGAGGGACATATTGTCTAGCCTACTGTACATGGTGGAGGAACATATTGTCTAGCCTACTGTACACGGTGGAGGAACATATTGTCTAGCCTACTGTACATGGTGGAGGGACATATAGTCTATACTACTGTACATGATGGAGGGACATATTGTCTGTAGCCTACTGTACATGGTGGAGGGACATATTGTCTGTAGCCTACTGTACATGATGGAGGGACATATTGTCTAGCCTACTGTACATGGTAAGCTGGTAGCCTACTGTACATGGTGATGGGACATATTGGTGGAGGGACATATTGTCTATACTACTGTACATGATGGAGGGACATATTGTCTGTAGTCTACTGTACATGATGGAGGAACATATTGTCTGTCTGTAGTCTACTGTACATGATGGAGGAACATATTGTCTGTAGTCTACTGTACATGATGGAGGAACATATTGTCTGTAGTCTACTGTATATGGTGGAGGGACATATTGTCTGTAGTCTACTGTACATGATGGAGGAACATATTGTCTGTAGTCTACTGTACATGATGTAGGAACATATTGTCTGTCTGTAGTCTACTGTACGTGATGGAGGAACATATTGTCTGTAGTCTACTGTACATGATGGAGGAACATATTGTCTATAGTCTACTGTACATGGTGGAGGGACATATTGTCTGTATTCTAGTGTACATGATGGAGGAACATATTGTCTGTAGTCTACTGTACATGATGGAGGAACATATTGTCTGTCTGTAGTCTACTGTACATGATGGAGGAACATATTGTCTGTAGTCTACTGTACATGATGGAGGAACATATTGTCTATAGTCTACTGTACATGACGGAGGAACATTGTCTAGCCTACTGTACATGGTGGAGGTACATATTGTCTAGTCTACTGTACATGGTGGAGTGACATATTGTCTAGCCTACTGTACATGGTGGAGGGACATATTGTCTAGCCTACTGTACATGATGGAGGAACATATTGTCTGTAGTCTACTGTACATGGTGGAGGGACATATTGTCTAGCCTACTGTACATGATGGAGGAACATATTGTCTGTAGTCTACTGTACATGATGGAGGAACATATTGTCTGTCTGTAGTCTACTGTACATGATGGAGCAACATATTGTCTGTAGTCTACTGTACATGATGGAGGGACATATTGTCTAGCCTACTGTACATGGTGGAGGAACATATTGTCTAGCCTACTGTACACGGTGGAGGAACATATTGTCTAGCCTACTGTACATGGTGGAGGGACATATAGTCTATACTACTGTACATGATGGAGGGACATATTGTCTGTAGCCTACTGTACATGGTGGAGGGACATATTGTCTGTAGCCTACTGTACATGATGGAGGGACATATTGTCTAGCCTACTGTACATGGTAAGCTGGTAGCCTACTGTACATGGTGATGGGACATATTGGTGGAGGGACATATTGTCTATACTACTGTACATGATGGAGGGACATATTGTCTGTAGTCTACTGTACATGATGGAGGAACATATTGTCTGTCTGTAGTCTACTGTACATGATGGAGGAACATATTGTCTGTAGTCTACTGTACATGATGGAGGAACATATTGTCTGTAGTCTACTGTATATGGTGGAGGGACATATTGTCTGTAGTCTACTGTACATGATGGAGGAACATATTGTCTGTAGTCTACTGTACATGATGTAGGAACATATTGTCTGTCTGTAGTCTACTGTACGTGATGGAGGAACATATTGTCTGTAGTCTACTGTACATGATGGAGGAACATATTGTCTATAGTCTACTGTACATGGTGGAGGGACATATTGTCTGTATTCTAGTGTACATGATGGAGGAACATATTGTCTGTAGTCTACTGTACATGATGGAGGAACATATTGTCTGTCTGTAGTCTACTGTACATGATGGAGGAACATATTGGCTGTCTGTAGTCTACTGTACATGATGGAGGAACATATTGTCTAGTCTACTGTACACGGTGGATTGACATATTGTCTGTAGCCTACTGTACATGATGGAGGGACATATTGTCTAGCCTACTGTACATGGTAAGCTGGTAGCCTACTGTACATGGTGATGGGACATATTGGTGGAGGGACATATTGTCTATACTACTGTACATGATGGAGGGACATATTGTCTGTAGTCTACTGTACATGATGGAGGAACATATTGTCTGTCTGTAGTCTACTGTACATGATGGAGGAACATATTGTCTGTAGTCTACTGTACATGATGGAGGAACATATTGTCTGTAGTCTACTGTACATGATGGAGGAACATATTGTCTATAGTCTACTGTACATGACGGAGGAACATTGTCTAGCCTACTGTACATGGTGGAGGTGCATATTGTCTAGTCTACTGTACATGGTGGAGGGACATATTGTCTAGCCTACTGTACATGGTGGAGGGACATATTGTCTAGCCTACTGTACATGATGGAGGAACATATTGTCTGTAGTCTACTGTACATGGTGGAGGGACATATTGTCTAGCCTACTGTACATGGTGGAGGGACATATTGTCTAGCCTACTGTACATGGTGGAGGGACATATTGTATAGTCTACTGTACATGATGGAGGAACATATTGTCTGTAGTCTACTGTACATGATGGAGGGACATATTGTCTAGCCTACTGTACATGGTGGAGGAACATATTGTCTAGCCTACTGTACACGGTGGAGGAACATATTGTCTAGCCTTTCTGTACATGATGGAGGAACATATTGTCTGTAGTCTACTGTACATGATGGAGGAACATATTGTCTGTCTGTAGTCTACTGTACATGATGGAGGAACATATTGTCTGTAGTCTACTGTACATGATGGAGGAACATATTGTCTGTAGTCTACTGTACATGGTGGAGGGACATATTGTCTGTAGTCTACTGTACATGATGGAGGAACATATTGTCTGTAGTCTACTGTACATGATGTAGGAACATATTGTCTGTCTGTAGTCTACTGTACGTGATGGAGGAACATATTTGTCTGTAGTCTACTACAGACAATATGTTCCTCCATCATGTACAGTAGACTGTCTACCGTACAGTAGACTACAGACAGACAATATGTTCCTCCATCATGTACAGTAGACTACAGACAGACAATTTTTTCATCCATCATGTACAGTAGACTACAGACAATATGTTCCTCCATCATGTACAGTAGAATACAGACAATACAGACAATATGTACAATATGTACAGACCGTACAGTCTGTAGTCTACTGTACATGATGGAGGAACATATGGTCTGTCTGTAGTCTACTGTACATGATGGAGGAACATATTGTCTGTAGTCTACTGTACATGGTGTAGGGACATATTGTCTGTAGTCTACTGTACATGATGGAGGAACATATTGTCTGTAGTCTACTGTACATGGTGGAGGGACATATTGTCTGTAGTCTACTGTACATGATGGAGGAACATATTGTCTGTAGTCTACTGTACATGATGGAGGAACATATTGTCTGTGTGTAGTCTACTGTACATGATGGAGGAACATATTGTCTGTAGTCTACTGTACATGATGGAGGAACATATTGTCTATAGTCTACTGTACATGACGGAGGAACATTGTCTAGCCTACTGTACATGGTGGAGGTACATATTGTCTAGTCTACTGTACATGGTGGAGTGACATATTGTCTAGCCTACTGTACATGGTGGAGGGACATATTGTCTAGCCTACTGTACATGATGGAGGAACATATTGTCTGTAGTCTACTGTACATGGTGGAGGGACATATTGTCTAGCCTACTGTACATGATGGAGGAACATATTGTCTGTAGTCTACTGTACATGATGGAGGAACATATTGTCTGTCTGTAGTCTACTGTACATGATGGAGCAACATATTGTCTGTAGTCTACTGTACATGATGGAGGGACATATTGTCTAGCCTACTGTACATGGTGGAGGAACATATTGTCTAGCCTACTGTACACGGTGGAGGAACATATTGTCTAGCCTACTGTACATGGTGGAGGGACATATAGTCTATACTACTGTACATGATGGAGGGACATATTGTCTGTAGCCTACTGTACATGGTGGAGGGACATATTGTCTGTAGCCTACTGTACATGATGGAGGGACATATTGTCTAGCCTACTGTACATGGTAAGCTGGTAGCCTACTGTACATGGTGATGGGACATATTGGTGGAGGGACATATTGTCTATACTACTGTACATGATGGAGGGACATATTGTCTGTAGTCTACTGTACATGATGGAGGAACATATTGTCTGTCTGTAGTCTACTGTACATGATGGAGGAACATATTGTCTGTAGTCTACTGTACATGATGGAGGAACATATTGTCTGTAGTCTACTGTACATGGTGGAGGGACATATTGTCTGTAGTCTACTGTACATGATGGAGGAACATATTGTCTGTAGTCTACTGTACATGATGTAGGAACATATTGTCTGTCTGTAGTCTACTGTACGTGATGGAGGAACATATTGTCTGTAGTCTACTGTACATGATGGAGGAACATATTGTCTATAGTCTACTGTACATGGTGGAGGGACATATTGTCTGTATTCTAGTGTACATGATGGAGGAACATATTGTCTGTAGTCTACTGTACATGATGGAGGAACATATTGTCTGTCTGTAGTCTACTGTACATGATGGAGGAACATATTGGCTGTCTGTAGTCTACTGTACATGATGGAGGAACATATTGTCTAGTCTACTGTACACGGTGGATTGACATATTGTCTGTAGTCTACTGTACATGATGGAGGAACATATTGTCTAGCCTACTGTACATGATGGAGGAACATATTGTCTGTCTGTAGTCTACTGTACATGATGGGGGAACATATTGTCTGTAGTCTACTGTACATGATGGAGGAACATATTGTCTGTAGTCTACTGTACATGGTGGAGGGACATATTGTCTGTATTCTACTGTACATGATGGAGGAACATATTGTCTGTCTGTAGTCTACTGTACATGATGGAGGAACATATTGTCTGTAGTCTACTGTACATGATGGAGGAACATATTGTCTAGCCTATTGTACATGGTGGAGGGACATATTGTCTCTATTCTACTGTACATGATGGAGGAACATATTGTCTGTAGTCTACTGTACATGATGGAGGAACACATTGTCTGTCTGTAGTCTACTGTACATGATGGAGGAACATATTGTCTGTAGTCTACTGTACATGATGGAGGAACATATTGTCTGTCTGTAGTCTACTGTACATGATGGAGGAACATATTGTCTGTCTGTAGTCTACTGTACATGATGGAGGAACATATTGTCTAGTCTACTGTACACGGTGGAGGGACATATTGTTTGTAGTCTACTGTACATGATGGAGGGACATATTGTCTGTAGTCTACTGTACATGATGGAGGAACATATTTTCTGTCTGTAGTCTACTGTAAATAATGGAGGGACATATTGTCTAGCCTACTGTACATGGTGGAGGGACATATTGTCTAGCCTACTGTACATGGTGGAGGGACATATTGTCTAGCCTACTGTACATGATGGAGGAACATATTGTCTGTAGTCTACTGTTCATGATGGAGGAACATATTGTCTGTAGTCTACTGTACATGATGGAGGAACATATTGCCTGTAGTCTACTGTACATGATGGAGGAACATATTGTCTGTAGTCTACTGTACATGATGGAGGAACATATTGTCTGTCTGTAGTCTACTGTACATGATGGAGCAACATATTGTCTGTAGTCTACTGTTCATGATGGAGGAACATATTGTCTGTAGTCTACTGTACATGATGGAGGAACATATTGCCTGTAGTCTACTGTACATGATGGAGGAACATATTGTCTGTAGTCTACTGTACATGATGGAGGAACATATTGTCTGTCTGTAGTCTACTGTACATGATGGAGCAACATATTGTCTGTAGTCTACTGTACATGATGGAGGGACATATTGTCTAGCCTACTGTACATGGTGGAGGAACATATTGTCTAGCCTACTGTACACGGTGGAGGAACATATTGTCTAGCCTACTGTACCTGGTGGAGGGACATATTGTCTATACTACTGTACATGATGGAGGGACATATTGTCTGTAGCCTACTGTACATGGTGGAGGGACATATTGTCTGTAGCCTACTGTACATGATGGAGGGACATATTGTCTAGCCTACTGTACATGGTAAGCTGGTAGCCTACTGTACATGGTGATGGGACATATTGGTGGAGGGACATATTGTCTATACTACTGTACATGATGGAGGGACATATTGTCTGTAGTCTACTGTACATGATGGAGGAACATATTGTCTGTCTGTAGTCTACTGTACATGATGGAGGAACATATTGTCTGTAGTCTACTGTACATGATGTAGGAACATATTGTCTGTAGTCTACTGTACATGATGGAGGAACATATTGCCTGTAGTCTACTGTACATGATGGAGGAACATATTGTCTGTCTATAGTCTACTGTACATGATGGAGGAACATATTGTCTGTAGTCTACTGTACATGATGTAGGAACATATTGTCTGTAGTCTACTGTACATGATGGAGGAACATATTGCCTGTAGTCTACTGTACATGATGGAGGAACATATTGTCTGTCTGTAGTCTACTGTACATGATGGAGGAACATATTGTCTGTAGTCTACTGTACATGATGGAGGAACATATTGTCTGTCTGTAGTCTACTGTACATGATGGAGCAACATATTGTCTGTAGTCTACTGTACATGATGGAGGGACATATTGTCTAGCCTACTGTACATAGTGGAGGAACATATTGTCTAGCCTACTGTACACGGTGGAGGAACATATTGTCTAGCCTACTGTACATGGTGGAGGGACATATTGTCTATACTACTGTACATGATGGAGGGACATATTGTCTGTAGCCTACTGTACATGGTGGAGGGACATATTGTCTGTAGCCTACTGTACATGATGGAGGGACATATTGTCTAGCCTACTGTACATGGTAAGCTGGTAGCCTACTGTACATGGTGATGGGACATATTGGTGGAGGGACATATTGTCTATACTACTGTACATGATGGAGGGACATATTGTCTGTAGTCTACTGTACATGATGGAGGAACATATTGTCTGTCTGTAGTCTACTGTACATGATGGAGGAACATATTGTCTGTAGTCTACTGTACATGATGTAGGAACATATTGTCTGTAGTCTACTGTACATGATGTAGGAACATATTGTCTGTCTGTAGTCTACTGTACGTGATGGAGGAACATATTGTCTGTAGTCTACTGTACATGATGGAGGAACATATTGTCTGTAGTCTACTGTACATGGTGGAGGGACATATTGTCTGTATTCTACTGTACATGATGGAGGAACATATTGTCTGTAGTCTACTGTACATGATGGAGGAACATATTGTCTGTCTGTAGTCTACTGTACATGATGGAGGAACATATTGTCTGTCTGTAGTCTACTGTACATGATGGAGGAACATATTGTCTAGTCTACTGTACACGGTGGATTGACATATTGTCTGTAGTCTACTGTACATGATGGAGGAACATATTGTCTAGCCTACTGTACATGATGGAGGAACATATTGTCTGTCTGTAGTCTACTGTACATGATGGAGGAACATATTGTCTGTAGTCTACTGTACATGATGGAGGAACATATTGTCTGTCTGTAGTCTACTGTACATGGTGGAGGGACATATTGTCTGTATTCTACTGTACATGATGGAGGAACATATTGTCTGTCTGTAGTCTACTGTACATGATGGAGGAACATATTGTCTGTAGTCTACTGTACATGATGGAGGAACATATTGTCTGTAGTCTACTGTACATGGTGGAGGGACATATTGTCTGTAGTCTACTGTACATGATGGAGGAACATATTGTCTAGCCTACTGTACATGATGGAGGAACATATTGTCTGTCTGTAGTCTACTGTACATGATGGGGGAACATATTGTCTGTAGTCTACTGTACATGATGGAGGAACATATTGTCTGTAGTCTACTGTACATGGTGGAGGGACATATTGTCTGTATTCTACTGTACATGATGGAGGAACATATTGTCTGTCTGTAGTCTACTGTACATGATGGAGGAACATATTGTCTGTAGTCTACTGTACATGATGGAGGAACATATTGTCTAGCCTACTGTACATGGTGGAGGGACATATTGTCTCTATTCTACTGTACATGATGGAGGAACATATTGTCTGTAGTCTACTGTACATGATGGAGGAACATATTGTCTGTCTGTAGTCTACTGTACATGATGGAGGAACATATTGTCTGTAGTCTACTGTACATGATGGAGGAACATATTGTCTGTCTGTAGTCTACTGTACATGATGGAGGAACATATTGTCTAGTCTACTGTACACGGTGGAGGGACATATTGTCTGTAGTCTACTGTACATGATGGAGGGACATATTGTCTGTAGTCTACTGTACATGATGGAGGAACATATTTTCTGTCTGTAGTCTACTGTACATGATGGAGGGACATATTGTCTAGCCTACTGTACATGGTGGAGGGACATATTGTCTAGCCTACTGTACATGGTGGAGGGACATATTGTCTAGCCTACTGTACATGATGGAGGAACATATTGTCTGTAGTCTACTGTTCATGATGGAGGAACATATTGTCTGTAGTCTACTGTACATGATGGAGGAACATATTGCCTGTATTCTACTGTACATGATGGAGGAACATATTGTCTGTCTGTAGTCGACTGTACATGATGGAGGAACATATTGTCTGTCTGTAGTCTGCTGTACATGATGGAGGAACATATTGTCTGTCTGTAGTCTACTGTACATGATGGAGGAACATATTGTCTGTAGTCTACTGTACATGGTGTAGGGACATATTGTCTGTAGTCTACTGTACATGATGGAGGAACATATTGTCTGTAGTCTACTGTACATGGTGTAGGGACATATTGTCTGTAGTCTACTGTACATGATGGAGTAACATATTGTCTGTCTGTAGTCTACTGTACATGATGGAGGAACATATTGTCTGTAGTCTACTGTACATGATGGAGGAACATATTGTCTATAGTCTACTGTACATGACGGAGGAACATTGTTTAGCCTACTGTACATGGTGGAGATACATATTGTCTAGTCTACTGTACATGGTGGAGTGACATATTGTCTAGCCTACTGTACATGGTGGAGGGACATATTATCTAGCCTACTGTACATGATGGAGGAACATATTGTCTGTAGTCTACTGTACATGGTGGAGGGACATATTGTCTAGCCTACTGTACATGGTGGAGGGACATATTATCTAGCCTACTGTACATGATGGAGGAACATATTGTCTGTAGTCTACTGTACACGGTGGAGGGACATATTGTCTGTAGTCTACTGTACATGGTGGAGGGACATATTGTCTAGCCTACTGTACATGGTGGAGGGACATATTGTCTAGCCTACTGTACATGGTGGAGGGACATATTGTATAGTCTACTGTACATGATGGAGGAACATATTGTCTGTAGTCTACTGTACATGATGGAGGGACATATTGTCTAGCCCACTGTACATGGTGGAGGAACATATTGTCTAGCCTACTGTACACGGTGGAGGAACATATTGTCTAGCCTACTGTACATGGTGGAGGGACATATTGTCTATACTACTGTACATGATGGAGGGACATATTGTCTGTAGCCTACTGTACATGGTGGAGGGACATATTGTCTGTAGTCTACTGTACATGGTGGAGGGACATATTGTCTGTAGCCTACTGTACATGATGGAGGGACATATTGTCTGTAGCCTACTGTACATGGTGGAGGGACATATTGTCTGTAGTCTACTGTACATGGTGGAGGGACATATTGTCTGTAGCCTACTGTACATGATGGAGGGACATATTGTCTGTAGTCTACTGTACATGATGGAGGGACATATTGTCTAGCCTACTGTACATGGTGGAGGGACATATTGTCTGTAGCCTACTGTACATGATGGAGGGACATATTGTCTAGCCTACTGTACATGGTAAGCTGTAAGTGGCACTTTTGATATGGAAAACATCTGTGAGGATTTTTCTGCAACATTCACAACATACTGACACAATTACATCCTTTATAGAAACAAGTCGAATGTCATCAATTACATGTGGAAATAGGTATTTGAGTGAACATTAGCAAGCCAGAAGTAGATGAAACATAAATGCAATTCTCTTCTCCCTCTCTCCCCGGTTTTAGCTTGCCGTCTAGCTGGCTAGGTTAAGGATATTTACTAGCCCATACCAGTGAAAAACATAGCTATGTTATCAACTTAAATGCAGTACACAAACAAAATCTTGCTCACTTATTTAGCTAGAAAGTAATAGCCAGAAATGAGTCCAGAAACAGAGGAAGAGGATAGCTATCTATAGGAAGCTAACTTTAGCAGCTGCCTCTTTGACAAGAAGCAATTGTGACAACGTTGATAAAAAAAATAAACCTAATTTGAGCAAAATCCACAATCCACCCCTCCCCAGAAATGTAACCAGAGTCGCGATCGGATCCATGGCTGAAGCGTTGCATTTCAATGTAGTCCTCGCTAGCCAGGCTGTATAGAAAACTCCCTCGGAGCCGGCTGGCCGAATTACCGCAGCGCACAGCCCCTACAAACACCATGAACACTTGCTACTGTTTCCCATAGCGTTGCATTATCTATAGTATGAAGTCATCAGAAGTTAGCTACCAGCAGTTGGCCGACATGTTTACTTTTGGTTATTATCAGTCTTATTTAGTTGGAAGAAGAAGATACACAATTGAGAGCATCCTGTCAGGCTGTATCACCGCCTGGTACAGCAACTGCACCGCCCTCAACTGCAGGGCTCTCCAGAGGGTGGTGTGGTCTGCCCAACGCATCACCGGGGGGGAAACTACCTGCCCTCCAGGACACCTACAGCACCCGATGTCACAGGAAGGCAAAAAAGATCATCAAGGACAACAACCACCTGAGCCACTGCCTGTTCACCCCGCTATCATCCAGAAGGAGAGGTCAGTTCAGGTGCATCAAAGCTGGGACCGAGAGACTGAAAAACAGCTTCTATCTCAAGGCCATCAGACTGTTAAATAACCATCACTAGCACATTAGAGGATGCTGCCCTATATACATAGACTTGAAATCACTGGCCACTTTAATAATGGAACACTAGTCACTTTAATAATGTTTACATATTTTGCATTACTCATCTTATATGTATATACTGTATTCTATCCTATTCTACTGTATCTTGGAATATGCCGCTCTGACATTGCTCGCCAAAATATTTATATATTCTTAATTCTATTTCTTTACTTTAGATTTGTGTGTAGTGTGTGTATTGTTGTGAAATTGTTAGATATTACTTGTTAGATATTACTGCACTGTTGGAGCTAGAAACACAAGCATTTCGCTACACTCGCAATAACATCCGCTATACACGTGTACGTGACAGATACAATGTGATTTGATGTGAGCTACATGCCCTATAGCTAGCTAACGTTAGCATAGAGGTAGCGAGCTAGCTCTTCGACTTTCATGTACCCTGTTGACTTCCATGCTCACTGAAGCCCATGATCATGCTCGGTCTCTGCTGGTGCTGCTGGCTGTTTGAGATGCTTTAGAAGCCACATTGATAGTAGGGACTGCATTGTGTGGGCATTGTGTGATTTGTTCAGAAGTTAGAGCTGATTTGGAGAAAAAAAATGTACTTTTAGAACAACCTTATATATTAAATTATTTAAAAGTTTGTAATTTAGCAAATTTTTCTTGGGGTGCTCTTACTAACTATTGCATGCATTTCTGGCATTGAGAAATTAGTGCTACACTGCCTTTAAGTGGAGGTTATCCAAGACACAGTAATTATGTAAAACCAGTAGATAATACCTGTACATTATTTATATGTACATAACAATGACACTCGTCAGAAAAGGAGCATGAGAATGTCTTAATTACTGGGAAACTATTGGAATATTGTGCTGAATACACATAGAATAGACCATCAAGCAAACGTAAACACTTGCCTTAGACTCCCCCTCTCTGTTTTGTTTAAGTTTGAAATCCCCTCAAGACCATGCAAGACTGACGGTTGTTCAGCAAAGTTCACAATGCTGGCGCTGTGAAATGCACCGAGCCCGCCCAAAACTGTCAAAACGACAAGCAGCACATCTCCTCTGTTACGCCAGCCAGGATATCAGTGTGTGTGTCACAACAAATGGACGACATCTTCTGTGTGTGCGTGATAAGGGCACTCACCTCGACATGACCTGATTCCTTTTCTCTCTCTCTCTCTCTCAGAATATTTTATTTCACTCCATTCCAATGGGCTATCTCTCTCTCTCTCTCTCTCTCTCTCTCTCTCTCTCTCTCTCTGGAAAAAAAACAAGTTTCAAATAAAGCTTTTCTTGCCAATCAAACATCAGCGTGTCCAACCTCTGTGACAACCCTCTGTCAGTCAAACGGCATGTTTGACTGACACCAGCCTCATCCTGCTGTCACTGTGTGCCATCCACCCACCCTGCAAGCAGGAGTGGCTGCTTCCTGTTAGCAGCGTTGAGCCTAACACAAGCATATGTTAGCTAGCATAATTTATGTAACTAAAGGAACAGGATGCTGGGAGCGTTTGACGGCACATGATTGTTCCTCTTTAGCACTGACATGTTGGGACAGTATAAACTACCTTTCCCACATAGGGGTTTCATTTTTAAAAATCTAACTTCGCATGTCAAAACGTCAATTCCGCAGCGACGGGATGTGACAAGCCTGGGCCCAAGGGGACTGCTCTGAATAGAGGCTTGCACAAAATGATTTAGATTTTCTTCCAAATCATTCAAAGTGTTTAGCTTTAATGCGAGCTGATCAGAGAGCACGACAACGGACCCAGTAACCGGGGAGATTAGCTCTGTCACTCTGGAGATCATGCCTTGTCGCTGTGTCTCTCTCTCTCGCTGGGCATGTCAGCCATGGATCCCAGCTAGCTACTGTACACCCAACTGGATCTTTTACATAACCATGTCACGGAGGAACCCTCACAGGGCCAGACCACTCAGCACCAGGGGCTAGCCTCCGTCTCTGCTGCCTCTGGCCTCTGGCTTCTCCAAAACGTGGATCAAACTGTGAAAAAGCTTGAGCCAAGTTTAGCTATGGTGACATCTTTTACATATTCGGTGGATGGTGTAGTTTATGTTTAAGTTAAAGGCCATCTCAGCCAAGCAGGAAATGACAGATCGAGGAGCTCCGTGCACTAGAAGCGATCATCATATGTATGGCAGCCTATACCCTCCACATCTCCAATCTAAACAGAGAGATTCAATGTAGCATAATATCCATGTGTTCCCATCGGTAGTTCATACAGTAAGGGATAACTCCTTACTGCTATAAACATCTATTTGAGCCTTTTAATGTAAACAACTTTCTTCTATACGTTATTCTACAAAAGGCCAGAGCAGGATGGCAGCTTTGTGGTGGGTAGGAACAAGATGGCGCTGGCAGCACAAACGTACAAGGGCTTCTAATTTGCAAGTGGTTGATGGGCCTGAACTTTTTGAGTGGATCGAATGTGACAGCATCAAAGAGTGAGCTAAGGCAGACAAACGTAACAGCCTCACTGTCAGAGGAAGTCCCATGAGAGAGAGAGAGAGAGAGAGAGAGAGAGAGATTGATTTAGAATTACTCTCACATACACACAAACACACACACACACACACACACACATAGACTACACAATTAACTGCACTAATTTTCTGTCATATAGTGGAGTAGTGTTTCAGCCTTCGTCAATCTCAGTCAACAACATCTCATCAGACAAACTTTGACTTGTTACAAAGTTTTGTCAAAGTAGCTCGGGGGCATCTCTCAAGATGAATGTGAAAGTTTCTGGATGGCATGAGAGTGGGCAAAATGCCAGGCTGCCCAGGGGGTGCAGATGACCTTTGGAAATGCAAGTCAATAAATCCATACTTTTATACTATATAGGCTGATATATATGAGAATTCTTAGAGGAGAAATGCTCTCGAAGGCAATACTGTACCTCTTCTCTTTGACTATGCATATTACAGTAAGCATGTTTACAGTAATATTGGAGGAGAGTTCTCAGACACAGGCAGGGCCGTTCTGTTGAGGTATGTCTCGTTAAGGATTTTGATTCTTTAAAAGACTGTGGTGAGATCTCAGGCCCATTCCCCATGAGGTCAGCACTTTTCCCTTTGCACGGATATGTGCTTTACGGTACCTTGTAATGCGCAAGGAGACAGTATCTAATAGATTGATACACAGGTTTTGACATGCTATTTGAGCGTGCAGCTTCGCCATAATTGGCCACGTCATCATGCATTAAATGAACGATACATAGAGGAGGGCCCTGAGACGAGTGTCTTGGGCTAATCCGTCAGACATCAGGACAAACTGCATGTGACAGGGCTCTCTGAGGGGGCAAAAGAAGAGAGAGAGGCACTTTTTTTTATTTTTTTTATTTTTTAAAAGTATTACACTGATGGACATGAGCTGCTACCCCTCCCTTCCCCTCTCTCTCTCCGTCTGTCCCCCCAGTGTACTTACTGACTTACTCTCTCGTTCATTCTAAGTAAGCCTACAACGTTTCTCCTCTCTTTCAGCCTCCCAATGCCAATCCTTTTCTCTTTTCTCACTCTTTTTCTTCCAGGATAAGTCCTACAGTAAATATTTGCCTCTCCCTAACCAAATGTTTCAAGTCTGGCCAGGGTGGGCCCAATGGATGAGTTGCGGACATATTTACGAGGAAATCCCCCCCCCCCCAAAAAAAAAAAATCAAACAAGGTGACAATGACTCCAACTGCTGTCACTGTGGCGTGCAGGCTATCAGATGACCGAAATCTCCGACTCCGCTGCATCTCTCACGTGTTTCAGCATTTCATTCGCCAACAGACCCAATCACTGGGGATAGAGGAGCGGTTGCCCTGTTTAATGACTTATTCATCTGTGAAACATGGCCGCAACACAAAGCACTAAGTGGAAAACTGGAAAGTGGACCACTATTCAGTATATAGATTTGGATGTAGCCCAGACGTTTGAGCAAAGGTAAGGCATTCAGATTTGTGTGAATATGGTGCAGAAGTGATTAAAAGTATCACCTCATGCTGCTTTTGGGTGACGGACTAGGTGTGTTATATGGAAACACTGAAAAAAAAGAGGTGACCTTTACACAGAAGTTATATAAAGGTTCAATTTAACTAGGTTCTCCTCAAGTGTGATTTATTTACACTGAACCTGAAGTGGAGCATACTTGCCAGTCGTTTAGCAGCAGGACTTCATAGAATAATGGGTATAATTTGATTTTAATATTAGATTTCTATGTGTATGACACTTTCATTTTCCATCCAAAACCCCCAAAACTAACGTTAGTGGCATGTGAGCTCCTGTCGTTAACGATGAAATACCCTTTGAATTTGTAATTATTAAGAATGACTCATGTGTCGGTTGGGTTTCACTCACGCTCTTAGTTTTCTTTGGCTGATGGTGTCACTTCAGCCTCCGCCTCCTTTGCCCTATGCTCCCCTCCCCCTGCCCTCAGTTCAATACACCCAGACTCCTCCCTCATCCTTCTCACAGTACAGTTGGGGATACAGTCAAAGACAGCAGGTTTTTTTTTTCTTTTAAGAGAGGGAAGTATCCACTGAGAAAAAAAAAACACGCAGTGTTTAGAGGGGGGAAGCTTGGCTAGACAACAGAGACTGCTTTATGCTCCAGACACAATGAGAGAGTGTCACAATGGAGTCCCGTGGAGCCCGTGCTACTGCCACACCATACGGGATTAAAGTAAATGAGACTTAAAGAAGTGCCGCTGAAAGGGAAGGGAGGGGATTTGACAGAAATTTGAAAAAAAACCTATTTTTTCAACGGAGGTTAGAGCGTACTGTTCACTCACCTATCAATGGCTGTTAGTCTATTATATCTGCCCACCTTTTCAGAGATGATTCTCACATGAGCCGATTAGAAGAAAAGCACAGGGAAAACATTACGGCCAAATGTTTCTAACAATCCACACATGCCTGTCCAATTGGGTGTCTGACAATTGGCACTGGAGCTATATTCAGCTGGGCTTTAGATGTACTTGTGCATCTAAGCTGACAGCTTTGCATAGAAAAGCAGTTTGCATATCAAACAATTCAATGTACGCTTACATCATCTTTCATTGATTTACAGGAGCACGTCCTTTCATGTGACATGGTAGAGTGCATGTCCTGTTTACCTCTAACTGCCCTTTGTAAGGATATCTTAAGTGATCACAGGGGGCTGACTGTAAGAGGGAGTGGGGTGGGGTGGGGGGGGGGTCATCCTGTTGTTCACCCCTTTTGGTTGGCCCTCTCTGACAGAATGCACTGTGGCTGCTAATAAGGGTATTCATCACTCCAGCGAGCGCCGTGACAACTTCGCAGACGCCACACAAATTGTCCCTAAAATATGAACTTATCATTTAATTATGCTCCGGGGGACTTGATTGCCTTGTCAAGATGCAGGTTAGTTAAGAGGAGAGATCTCTCTGACCGACCCTCGTCATGACAACCTCTCATCTCATCAGATTCTTCAAATGAGATTTATTTTCTTCTCCTTCTCTGATTCCTCATTTTTTCTTTTAATGGGAAGATTTTAATTGCATGACCTTAAAGGACAATCCACCCAAAACCACAAATTCCTGTAATTTACAATGTTAAATAACATCAATATGTGGGAACAATAATTTTGTGAACAAATGTTTACTTTTGTCGTAATAATAAGGTTAATAGCAACATGTGAAAATCGTGGAAATCTTCTGGCGCCGACAGAGATGGCCGCCTCGCTTCGCGTTCCTAGGAAACTATGCAGTGTTTTGTTTTTTTACGTGTTATTTCTTACATTAGTACCCCAGGTCATCTTAGGTTTCATTACATACAGTCGAGAAGAACTACTGAATATAAGATCAGCGTCAACTCACCATCAGTACGACCAAGAATATGTTTTTCGCGACGCGGATCCTGTGTTCTGCCTTTCACCCAGGACAACGGAATGGATCCCATGCAGCGACCCAAAAAATGACTCCGAAAAAGAGGGAAACGAGGCGGTCTTCTGGTCAGACTCCGGAGATAGGCACATCGTGCACCACTCCCTAGCATTCTTCTCGCCAATGTCCAGTCTCTTGACAACAAGGTTGATGAAATCCGAGCAAGGGTAGCATTCCAGAGGGACATCAGAGACTGTAACGTTCTTTGCTTCACGGAAACATGGCTCACTGGAGAGACGCTATCCGAGGCGGTGCAGCCAGCGGGTTTCTCCACGCATCGCGCCGACAGAAACAAACATCTTTCTGGTAAGAATAGGGGCGGGGGCGTATGCCTTATGGCTAACGAGACATGGTGTGATGAAAGAAACATACAGGAACTCAAATCCTTCTGTTCACCTGATTTAGAATTCCTCACAATCAAATGTAGACCGCATTATCTACCAAGAGAATTCTCTTCGATTATAATCACAGCCGTATATATCCCCCCCAAGCAGACACATCGATGGCTCTGAACAAACTTTATTTGACTCTTTGCAAACTGAAATCCATTTATCCGGAGGCTGCATTCATTGTAGCTGGGGATTTTAACAAAGCTAATCTGAAAACAAGACTCCCTAAATTTTATCAGCATATCGATTGCGCAACCAGGGGTGGAAAAACCTTGGATCATTGTTACTCTAACTTCCGCGACGCATATAAGGCCCTGCCCTCCCTCCTTTCGGAAAAGCTGACCACGACTCCATTTTGTTGATCCCTGCCTAGAGACAGAAACTAAAACAAGAGGCTCCCACGCTGAGGTCTGTCCAAGGCTGGTCCGACCAAGCTGACTCCACACTCCAAGACTGCTTCCATCACGTGGACTGGGACATGTTTCGTATTGCGTCAGATAACAATATTGACCAATACGCTGATTCGGTGTACGAGTTCATTAGAACGTGCGTTGAAGATGTCGTTCCCATAGCAACGATTAAAACATTCCCTAACCAGAAACCGTGGATTGATGGCAGCATTCGCGTGAAACTGAAAGCGCGAACCACTGCTTTTAATCAGGGCAAGGTGACTGGTAACATGACCGAATACAAACAGTGCAGCTATTCCCTCCGCAAGGCTATCAAACAAGCTAAGCGTCAGTACAGAGACAAATGTGGCAGGGTCTACAGTCAATCACGGACTACAAGAAGAAATCCAGCCCAGTCACGGACCAGGATGTCCTGCTCCCAGGCAGACTAAATAACTTTTTTGCCCGCTTTGAGGACAATACAGTGCCACTGACACGGCCTGCAACGAAAACATGCGGACTCTCCTTCACTGCAGCCGAGGTGAGTAAGACATTTAAACGTGTTAACCCTCGCAAGGCTGCAGGCCCAGACGGCATCCCCAGCCGCGCCCTCAGAGCATGCGCAGACCAGCTGGCCGGTGTGTTTACGGACATATTCAATCAATCCCTATACCAGTCTGCTGTTCCCACATGCTTCAAGAGGGCCACCATTGTTCCTGTTCCCAAGAAAGCTAAGGTAACTGAGCTAAACGACTACCGCCCCGTAGCACTCACTTCCGTCATCATGAAGTGCTTTGAGAGACTAGTCAAGGACCATATCACCTCCACCCTACCCGACACTAGACCCTCTCCAATTTGCTTACCGCCCAAATAGGTCCACAGACGATGCAATCTCAACCACACTGCACACTGCCCTAACCCATCTGGACAAGAGGAATACCTATGTGAGAATGTTGTTCATCGACTACAGCTCGGCATTCAACACCATAGTACCCTCCAAGCTCGTCATCAAGCTCGAGACCCTGGGTCTCGACCCCGCCCTGTGCAACTGGGTACTGGACTTCCTGACGGGCCGCCCCCAGGTGGTGAGGGTAGGCAACAACATCTCCACCCCGCTGATCCTCAACACTGGGGCCCCACAAGGGTGCGTTCTGAGCCCTCTCCTGTACTCCCTGTTCACCCACGACTGCGTGGCCACGCACGCCTCCAACTCAATCATCAAGTTTGCGGACGACACAACAGTGGTAGGCTTGATTACCAACATCGACGAGACGGCCTACAGGGAGGAGGTGAGGGCCCTCGGAGTGTGGTGTCAGGAAAATAACCTCACACTCAACGTCAACAAAACTAAGGAGATGATTGTGGACTTCAGGAAACAGCAGAGGGAACACCCCCCTATCCACATCGATGGAACAGTAGTGGAGAGGGTAGCAAGTTTTAAGTTCCTCGGCATACACATCACAGACAAACTGAATTGGTCCACTCACACAGACAGCATTGTGAAGAAGGCGCAGCAGCGCCTCTTCAACCTCAGGAGGCTGAAGAAATTCGGTTTGTCACCAAAAGCACTCACAAACTTCTACAGATACACAATCGAGAGCATCCTGGCGGGCTGTATCACCGCCTGGTACGGCAACTGCTCCGCCCACAACCGTAAGGCTCTCCAGAGGGTAGTGAGGTCTGCACAACGCATCACCGGGGGCAAACTACCTGCCCTCCAGGACACCTACACCACCCGATGTTACAGGAAGGCCATAAAGATCATCAAGGACATCAACCACCCGAGCCACTGCCTGTTCACCCCGCTATCATCCAGAAGGCGAGGTCAGTACAGGTGCATCAAAGCTGGGGCCGGGAGACTGAAAAACAGCTTCTATCTCAAGGCCATCAGACTGTTAAACAGCCACCACTAACATTGAGTGGCTGCTGCCAACACACTGACACTGACACTGACTCAACTTCAGCCACTTTAATAATGGGAATTGATGGGAAATGATGTAAATATATCACTAGCCACTTTAAAGAATGCTACCTTATATAATGTTACTTACCCTACATTATTCATCTCATATGCATACGTACTGTACTCTATATCATCGACTGCATCCTTATGTAATACATGTATCTCTAGCCACTTTAACTATGCCACTTTGTTTACATACTCACCTCATGTATATACTGTACTCGATACCATCTACTGTATCCTGCCTATGCTGCTCTGTACCATCACTCATTCATATATCCTTATGTACATATTCTTTATCCCCTTACACTGTGCATAAGACAGTAGTTTTGGTATTGTTAGTTAGATTACTTGTTGGTTATTACTGCATTGTCGGAACTAGAAGCACAAGCATTTCGCTACACTCGCATTAACATCTGCTAACCATGTGTATGTGTGACAAATAAAATTTGATTTGATTGATTTGATTTGATTTGAAATCTGTTGCAGAGCAAGTCGACTACACAAACCCACAATGCAATGCTCTCTATATGGACTGGCTGGCTAGCTAGATATCTAGCAAACGTAGCTACACACAATAATACTGAAGTTATGTGAAGTAGCTAGTTAGCTGTAAAATCGCCTAAACAAATTGCACTATCAATTTAGGAGTCTATAATCTCACCATGTTCTACCGGCAGATTGATGAGTGGAGTCTGACATAGCAACGGCACCATGCAATGCACCCTGGACTGAAGAGGCAAACAAATATGAGAAATGTGGTAGACCCTCTGTTAAATTACACATTTCTCGAGACACCGGACAGTATTGAAATCTGATATGTATGATAGACGTTTTTTGCTCACTAAAAGTCGTATTCCTAATAACCTCCAGTGTAGTGAGAGCGGCTTTATCACAATGCTACGTCATACCGGCCGAATTTCTCCCTGCTTGATCGGCAATAGCTCAGATAAACATGATATCATGAAATGCCCCCGGGAATCGATAGAACATCGCTCAGAGATACACAAAATCAATATAACATGCAAAATGGGTGAGTCTTTCTTTGAAAGGTAGGTTTAGGGACATTTTCAAGACAGTTTCTATCCAAGATTGCCTGAAGTAATAGTTGTAAATCAGTAAATGCACAATCTGCAGTGCAGTTACATACAGCTATGCCAAGTACAGAACATACTAATTCAATGTAGCCTACATCAAAAACATTGTTGGACAGTTGATACATCAGGCAACATTCATGTAGGTTTCCAAAGACACACAAGTATAAAGTATAAGTGTGTATGTCTAAATCCCCTTCCCCCACAATCCCCAAATTAGTCCAGTGTCTCAGTAATGAAATCACTCTCAGCATTAGGAAGTGTGTTGGCATTTATTCTTTATTTCCTGTGCAACAGTTATAGCACTCGAGGGGAAATAAGGGCCTGCCAATAAAAGTTCCACCCTGGCATGAGCTGAGGTTTCTCAAATGAAGACATATGTCACAGGGAGACTCGACAAAAGGAGAACTTTTCAGCGCAGCATATACCCTTTTAACAAAAGGGCCCATAAATTCAACCTTTCCAATGCGACACAAATGAAATTTCGAGCCTGAAGTTTTGGTAATTTCTTTCCCAGATGATTGGAATGAATATGGGGTAGTTAAAGTTTAATATCCTATTATGTGCCTCTGT
Source organism: Oncorhynchus mykiss (assembly GCF_057628025.1). Classification (NCBI taxonomy): domain Eukaryota; kingdom Metazoa; phylum Chordata; class Actinopteri; order Salmoniformes; family Salmonidae; genus Oncorhynchus; species Oncorhynchus mykiss. Next base: position 12,107,808 of record NC_143047.1, read on the forward strand.
TTAACTTGCGTGGCCTGTCAGGGATGCTAGCTGCCTCTCCCTGAGCTCTATCGATATTTTCCCAGGCAGACTGATTGTTGTACCAACTCAAGGAGGGTATTTAATACGACAGCTTTCACTCCAGTGAACAATTTGTGTCATTTTTGACTAAAGGGTCTGCACTAGTTTAGCTTCCAGCCTGTGTTATTATTTTCTATGGAAAAGGCTCAAAAGAAGCCAGGTGTTGACTGTGACAACTGCAGCTATGTCACATCCAGCGTCTTGTGCATTGAAGCTAGTGCTAGAGCAGTTTAATCAGTTATTGACAGTGTGGGGGAGTAGTGAATGAGTAATTAAACTACATTTTGCAGTAGTTTGATGGTAATTGAACTAGATTCAAATCTTGGTAACATTTTCGGTAGTTAATGACTTTTTTGGCCATGTAGCGGTGTAGCTAACTACTGGAACTACTCACTATTTTTGCAAAAATAAAATAAAATGTGGGTAGGCAAGATTTTCCCGGATGTTTCGGCATCAGAATTCTCACTTGAAACATTTTTTTTGTGTTTAATAGGATGAATTACACATTCTGTTAAAGAGCGACTGACCGCACTGATTACGCATGTGTTTCTCTGTTGCTCATTACGAAAAACGAGATGTCAGTCTTTGGGGTGTGGTTCAATGTGGCAGTTACTGATGTTTGTCCCCATGAGACACCACAGGAACCAAGCCAGTTACACTTCCTCAAAAAACACGACCCAAAGAAATCTGGAATAAATGTGTACGTTTTTGCCGAGGAGGTTTTTGGTTACGAAATTCTACATCTAGCTAAGGTTTTTGGTGCAGTATTTCTCAAGTTAAAATATGCTGCGAAGTGTTGTGGTATGTAAACAAAGTCCGATCCGCTGCGCTGCTGGGAAGTCTGTCTCAGTACAGAACTGTGGTAGGATTGGATTGAGCACAATCACCGCAGCTGTGTATCCCGTGTCAGTGGGAAAGTGAGCATTGTTCAAATCAAAACCTAACCCTCAAGTAAGTCATGACAAACTTACTTACAAAACTCAGTTTTGTACGAGACTGACTTTATGACCAAAATTATCCCATTTACACTTTATAGTCAATTTTGACACTAGAATACATTTTCCAGACTAATATCGACACCACGTAGGCCGTTTTCTTTCAGATAAGTAGTTCATTTCCTTCAGTTGCGCCTTAACATCTGACCACAGAGTGATCTGCTCTTGCAATATTGTTATTCAAATACATTTCTGATTTAGATATGATCATTTTTCACAAAGTACTTTGGGTGCGGGGAACTACTTTTTCAACGTAAACTATAACATTTTCTCAAGGGTAGCTTGGTCAACTATATTTTCAGAGGAGCTTCCCTAACACTGATTATTGATTAGCACGCTCCGGCCTCCCTTCCATGACCGTGACAATGTGCTGAATTCACTGCACACTTTCCACATCTATGACACATACTGAAATGACAAGCATGAACGTCTAATTGATTGGATTAATTGCTAAGTGGTGATTCATAATTGAATTTGACTTGATTAAATACCCAGGGTAATTGTAATGAAATACACATTACATAAGTGCTCAGGAAAAAAGGCGTCCATCCTTTGTCTGCTACTCCCAGTTTCAGATACACCTGCAATGCTAAATCATAAGCGTCTCACTGGATACCGCCAGGCTGGAAATGTTTTGTGCTGTTTTTGCAATTCCTCAATGTGGATATATATCTTTTGCTTTGGGAAAGGTTGTAATATTTCACGGCTTACAGTGAGAAGTGCTAGTACAGTACGCACACAGGAATGGGGGAGGGAGAAGACAATTTGAAGGGAAGGTTGAAATACGGTATCAGCAAATATTGTAATTTCATTTTGATAAGGCCATGCTTAAAAACAGGGATGGTTCATCCACAGGAAAGACTTGTGGTTTTATTTTATCTATCCCTAACTTTGGGATGCTCCCCGACAATCATTAGTGCCTCCCACAACAGAGAATATCTGCAAATTAGAACAGGTGCAACACTCCCACAATGCACCGAGAGCCTTGATAATACAAACTTCTCTGCAGTTACTTCCTGAAGTGCAGTGTGTGTGTGTGTTTTAAAAAAATTCTCTGCCTTGTCAGAATTTCCTTTCAAACCCATCTGATCAGGTCGAGTCTCATCACGCTGTCACCCCAGCTCTCTTTTCATTAGTCTAGCGCTCTCCGTTCGCCTAGCCAAGCAGAAGAACTCAAACACATGCGCAAATTAAATCGACATCCAAACTCACTGCGATATACAAAGCAATTTAAATGATATTCATTAGAGCGATGACAAGTCCTGATGAGCCTTTCGGGAGGAGAGCACTCCTTCAGCTTTTTTGCCGACTCTGTTTCATGGCCACTGAGGCGTGACGGACGTCACTGCACCTTCACTTAAAATACCCACAACACGGAGAGGTTCCTTCCCTCTGCACACACCTACCACTCCTCCCTTGTCCCCTCTGTCTTTTTAAAACAGAGAGAGCCTATCCATGGTTTACAAACTGACCCCATTTAGAAGGTGCATTCTTCACCCCTGTTTCCACTCTGTTTAGTATTTTTTTTCTACCATGCTTTTTTTTTCATTATTGAGATTATATTTATGTCCGTGGCAATTAACTGCTGTCAGCTGTTCTAATGTATAAAAACTCCAAGATGTATTTTCTTCAGCTTCTTCTTCTCATTCGGACATGAGCCAATTAATTTAGGCTTTTTCGCGCAGCCCTTAATTAACCCCTTCAGGACTGAAAATATGTCTAATGCCAGTGATTGAGGCCAAGCTTGAAATAACCCAGGCAGCACCACAGCACTGGTAAAGACTTCTGTGGGAAAGATGGGCTGATTACTGCTGTCCTTTGTTTGGTCTGTATGCATACATCCCATCATTCATTTGCATTTGATTGTGGAAAAGCAGAGGCAGTTATATCATAAAATGTCTAGCATATGTAATGTGTTTTCTACATGGTTCCAAGCCTGTGAGCCTTTCCAAGATTGCCCGTCCTTTGTTCCGTGATAGCTTCAGCACTGCAGACATTTGGTCTGATGTTGTAATCAATTTGTGCGACCAGACGTGGTCTGGACGTGTGTTAATTAAGGTGCTTGTGGGAGGAAATAATTTAAGCGTGATAATGAGCTCTAAGAGGACTGGTGAGCGGTTGTCATCCCAGGAGCTCAGCGACAGAGAGGATCTCAGATTGGGACAGGATCACCCCCCTGTTTAACCCCGAAAGTTACATACTGTTGCCATCTCGTGGGACACATCTCGTGATATCACTAAACCTACCCATCAAAACAGATCACAGAATTCACATTTGATGTTAGTAGTCCCTTTGATATTACCATACCAATGCAATCTCATTGAGATATCACTCAAAGCAACAAATTCAATTAAATGTTTTATTAAAAACGTGGATAAATGTGCAATTTCTTGTTTATGTTATTTGGGAGTAATCAGAAATGTGGTGGAATGTTGTCAAACATATGTAATCATATTGCATACAATTACCTCACTGTCTTGTCTCTTGGTTCATTTCAAATATTGATGGAACTAAATATGCACACCTAGGAGCAAATCCGTATGAATATCCGATAGACCATCTATTGCCATTATCTTTGCTGAGGCAACAGTATTAGGATCAAAATGCACCACAATATGTGCTAAAACAGTTCTTTATTTCTATTTGTGTTATTGGCACAATCATAATGAAGATTGTGACGCCATCAAGGCATATGTTCGCTCTGGCTATTAAAAGGAAAAAAATAACTCTTCATATAGAGTGTGCCTTGGATTTAAACCAATAATGGGGTCATGGATTTAAACCAATAATATATTAGTGCCTTAGGGGGAGGGACGGGTGGTGTTTGACCCTGTATACTCGTGTAGCCCTGAACATCCTCCAGAGTAGGAGATAGTGATGGACATCACTCCAGGGGGTGGGATGGGGACCGGGGGTCATTTTCAATGGTGCTGAGCACTTTCCCTTATCGCCCAGCTTCGGCTGTCTGACCCCTGACCTGGGAAGATATTTCCACATCGGAGGCTGAGAGGAGACAGCTTCCTCACATTGGTTAATGGGAGAAAAAGCTTGGGAGAACTGAATCCGCCCTTTTTGTGATCACTGGGAATGATAGGAACGAGAGCCAGTTACAGATCCATTTCACTGATAAACTGACTCGTCCTCTTTCTTAATAGCGTCTCACTTAAAATGTTGCCACCAACTGTCCTGGTCAGCTATGTATTACTCCTGAAATCCCAAACAGTAGTAGAAAGAGTAGGCCTATAGTAAACTATGATCAACAGCAACAGCAGAAACAACAGCGATTTAACAGTAAGACAACAACCATCATGTAGTCATGGTTATAGTTATCGTGAAGCCCTTAGAGGTTGTAGCTGCAGGGTGTTTGCAGGTTTGTTGAATAAGAAGAATATACATGAAGAGGCAACAGTAACGTAAGCAGTGTACAGGCGAGGTACCAGACACCATGACATCTTATCCGATGAAAGCTAGAGCAACAAGCCAAGCACATTTTCAATATGGTTTTCTATAGGCTAGGGCTAGATGTCATCTTTCTGCAACTGAAAATATTATATTTAGCAAGGGATACATTTTGAACTCAGCCTCCAATATTGTCTTACAACACATCAGGGGAGAAAGCAAGCCTTTGAAGGTTCAAAGAGGTGATTGTGTTGTCCTAACGGGATCCATGAGAAGTGTGAGTTTGGGACTGGTGATGTATTTCCTGGAACTTGAAAAGATCTAAAGGCTGGCCTGGGAACAGATATCAGATATCAGTTCAATTGGAGCTCTTCTGTTCCCTACTCTTGGTAGGGTGGCAGCCTGCAGCCATTAGCTGACCCCTGTGCAGGGTTCACGGGGGTGAGTGACAGCAGAACCAGGACCGTGTTTGTGTAACTAGACAGGAGGACTGCGGGAGAACATCGCTTGACCCTTCAATACTGGACGTTTTACCGAAAGATGGTCATTTCAATTCCCAGACCAGGTGCTGGAAAAATAAGGGGGAATTGGTCTAGCAACTGGACGGCTACTGGGTTCACATCCTAAAGACATTGCCCTACAGTTGGGCCCTTGAGCAAGGCCCCTAACCCCACAACTTGCTTTTCATCCAGGGGTGCTGCCCTGTAGCTTGACCCTGTGCTCGTCTCAACTGTATACCGTGATGTGTGATGTCTTGAGAAGGGAGGAGAAAACACATTTCCGTTGTTGGCTACGTTACGGACAATAAAGTTATATTCTATTCCATACAATGTGCGAGTGACGTGTCAATTTTACTTCCGTATTCCTTGTTTTGTAGGCTAAGAATGAGCCTCAAATTTGCATCGTCAGTGTCTAGAACTACACACATGAACTATAAATCTTTTGACAGCTCACCGGACTACAAACAAACGTTTTTTGTTGCATAAAAAAATAAGTTATGGCAGGTAAATATTCAGCAAAAAAAAACAATCTGCGCAATCTAAAATAAAACACATAAAACGGCCTGTGACTGACGGGTTCCTACCGTCCTGTAAGTCCTCAGCTTGAGCAGGCACGCTCTGGCTTGCTATCAAAGCAGCAGGTTAGGAGATGTAGTCCAAATTAGGCTTCTCTAACTTTCAGCAATGTGTCTTACTTGTTGATCGCCATAAAAGGCATGGGCATGACTAAGTCAATACACAATTACGTGTATGATTGTATACAGTATGTGCAGTGTATCTCTTAAATGACCTTGTTTTCATGATACATTTGATGATATAATCTTGAAGTCTAGTCAAGCGATTATGGGTATGTATGACATAAGTATGACATACTTTGAACACGTTACTTTCATAGCGTATTCTCACTCTAGATATCGTAATTGCTCATCCCCTTTACCAATGTGTGCTATGGCAGTGCCAACACAATATACATCACTGGCTACATTTATGTTGCCATTTCATTATTATCTGTGTTGTTAGAAATAATGAAAACTTACCTTCGGGTATCTTCCCAGCTCACTGGTAGACGGTATGGTTTGGGTTAAATTTTTCTGGTGTGTATCATGGTTATAGTACAAAAGTGTCATGAATGTAATAATTAACTAGAAAAGTAAATTTCCTGAAGAAAATGTGGTGTCCTTTCTAGATTGTGAAGGATCTATTGATTGATAGGATAGAATAGCTGTTGGTGGGTTATTTTATACACATTTTTGCTCATTTTTATAGTTATAGTTGATAAACGTTTTAAAGAATTTAAAGTTAGGATAGCCTGACCATGTGAACGTTGGCTTGGTGTCTCGAGCTCGAACGGTTCAAGAGTTACTATTGGTGAGTTATTTAATGCTAATTTACCCACATTTATATAGTTATAGTTGATAAAAGCTAAGGAATTTGAAGTTAGGATCACTGAAGGTTTTAAAGTTGGTCAAGGAGCAGGACTGTATAGAATACTGTAGCTACCGCCGGATTCCTACACTGTGGTTCTCATTCAAACCTATGTTCATTTAGGCACATTTAAAATGGTTATAGTTCAGAAATAATCTATACTATCAAAAAGCTTTTGATAAGCAATCTAAGTTGCGAGAGTCTACACACTTGGAAGTTTGTTTAAGTTTGCTTAAATCGGTTAAGGGACAGAAAGGATGGAAGAAAATAGTAATAAAAATACTCTTAAGAAATGTAAAGCTGTGATTTGCCTTCAGCAAGCACACCTAATGAGTACTGTCTTGCATTTGCCCAGGTTAGCAGCACTAGGTAGCTAACATACATGTATGTGGGAAAGCTAGGCACCCCTCGACACTTACTTAGCTAGCTAGCTAACCGATGCTGAGCAAGCTAGCTATAGCTTCCTAACCGAGTCAAATTAAGCTTTGAGGGAAACAATGCAATAGGTACATTACTGAAACAAGCTTGGCTAGCGAACTTACTGCATTTCCATCAAACTCCGTTAGACAGCAGTTCTCTGCACCACGCAACAACTCAACCAGAGCTGTTCCTTCATAAACCCTTCCATTTCCACCAGGCAGATGAGTAAGTAAAGTGCATGACCAGTGTCATGAGGACAGTACTGTGGCTATGATGACAGCAGTATAAATGCACAATTTCAGTGTGTCCCTGGGGTCTCCATTTCCTCACGTTTCAAAGACATGCTGGAATGACGTTGTTACCAAGGCAAATTCAAATGGATTAATATAGAAATAAAGCCTTTGCAAATACTGAACATTTTCAGCCATGAAACTATTCCTGTTCTGTGAAGACAGTATGCCAAACAATATTAGAATTTTCCACTTTGTCTGAGTGTTCGCTTGTATGTGTGTGTGTGTGCACTGCAGGTGCTTATGTAGGCCTACGTGCATGTAATTCTATGTAGGTCTATATGTGTCGTGCAGGCCTAGTAAGTGAGTCCTGAGGGCCATTTCTGTCTTATCTAGGGTGATGATCCGTGGTGTAATATGGCTTGCATATCTTTATGGTCTTTGTTGTCCCCTGTTCTGCAATAAAGAACACAGGTGTCATTATTCTATTGAAACCACACACACATAGCATATGTTTCTCCGTGTGTGTGTATGTGATTCTTTTTTGTGTTGTGGGGAAGTGTGAACAGTGTTTGTGGCGTTTAGAGGAAATTACCCCCCACGCTCCTTGGCCAGAGCAGATAGTTCCCCTAAGCTGTTTGGCATATTGATTTCTTGTTGTGAGGAGTGCTGTTCAAGCCCCATTTAAGATTTCCTGCGTGTAGCCCTGAGCACACCACAGCCACGTAAATGAAGGAAATTGCACATTCATCACACACGTTATTTTAAGATACTTTGGTAACATGACGGCCGGAAGATCTACGGTGGTGCATTACAAGCCGCCGCCCCCACTCTTCCTCCTTTCCTCTGTCTTCCCCACCCCCTCTCTCCCCCTGCAGGCTGGGGTAACGGTCAGGTCAGCGGGACACGCCCGTGATTTAGACGCATGCCAGTATTTTTCACATTAGTATTTTGTTTGTGTTAAAAGAGAATTTACCGGTCCTCCTTAAATTAGCATGTCTAATGGGACTGCTTCCAAGGTGAAGGTGTTGTTGGAGAAGTGAATTGTTAGGCATGTAAATAACACAGGTTAAAGAACTCCCTTCAAGCTCAAAGGCCTCTCCAGACATTGTACAACATGGGGTCAACGGTGGAGAATAAATCCAGGCCTAGCGGTTGTGTGTGTGTGTGCGCGTGCAATTCCATGAGCCTGCTGGACAGCATATTTCACGCCATGTGTACGTGTACGTTTGTGTGCAGCCTGAATGCCTGTGTTTCCATTTTCTTATCATTTTAAATCACTATAGCCTAACAGTATAGCGTGACACACGTCTCAATCAGAATGATTTCCCCACCCCCATCAATGTCTGGAATTACTTCTGAAAACGTGGCTTCACTACATGGAATGCTTTTGTAGTACATTTTTCATAAACACCCAATAGAACAAATGAAATGAGAGCAGCAGTATTCATAACCTTGAAGGGCCTAAAAAAACGTCCTCGGGAGAACAGTGAATTGCTAGCTGGGAAGGAGAATCACGTCGTACTTGTCGACGTGTGTGTTTTTCTGTTGGTAGGGCTTTGTCTGTGTTATGCAGTGTGGGTCCATTGTGCAGTGCATTACACCTGATGAAGCTATCTCAATCTGCGTTACACTGCAGCCGCATTAAGGGTCAAGTCTGAGCAGCTGAAAGTCGCACATCGGCTGCGCCGTTCTGTACGCTCCTCCCGGGAGGATGTTGACGTTTACGTGGCGTTGGCTACAACGCGGCAGTAATGTGCTAGCACGTAGGAACATATCCAAAATGCAAGTAAGATGTTAGTCTCCATAGCATATTTGAGCCAGTTCATTCCTTTCATCCAACATGGATATTTCCTCTTCATGTTTTGGCATAGTACTCATACCACGCAAAATGTCATTTTATCCAAAATCCGGCACACGTGACCATTTGTTCTTTTGATAGTCATTTTAAACGGAGTACATCCGCACACCTATCTGTAGACATGAGGCCTGTAGTCTGAGGGATTGTGGGGAATACATAGTGAATAAGTGTGAGTGTGTGTGCGTGTGCCTTCAGGCTACACATTGTCTCCTACACGCCTGTTTTGAACCTTAATAAGGCCAGCCTACTCTGAGCTCCCTGGATGTGAGAGGGGAGAGAAAATGCTTTTCTTACACTTCAATTTCACGCATATTTTCTTTTGCGACTAATGAGAGCCTTAAATACGGCGCCAGACGTCAGGCACGGCTGTGAAGGCTGACATTTTCACATACAGCGGCACCTTGTCACCGCGGATGAAGTCCCTCTACCTGGCAGCTGAAGGGTGTGTGGGTGTGTGTGTGTGGTTGTTGGTCTATAACTGTGTGTCGGAGTTTATCAGTGAGGTGGTTTTGGTGACAGGACCTGACACAAAACATATTCAGCAGCTAAAAGAAGAAAACAGACCACGAGGACAAAATATGAAGTTGAGAAACAATCCTCCATCCGTCCTTCTCCACCTCCTCTATTGTGAGCGAATGGCCTGCTTCATGGAGAGGCAATGGGCCTAGTGTCTGTACCCAACTAACTAACTGTCCTGATAGACTGCGTTTAATTGTTGTTGCGCATAGCTGAGGACTCGAAAGCCACGTGCTCATCATTGCTGCATTGTTGTCATCCTCCATGAGGCCTAAACAACGGTCTCCTCTCTCTTTTTCTTTTTTTAAAATCTACTGTACAGACAAAATGGAAGTAGGGGTTAATTACAGAGCGGGGAATAAAATGGTGAAAATGAGACAGCTAGTGCCAGGGTTTATGCAATTATCTGCTACATCCAGTCATGGCGATGAAGGGGGAAGGGCAGATCTCCGTCCACATACTGTTGCCTTTGTGAATGGAGATGCCACACAGCTAGGAGTTACCTGCTGTTCAGTATTCACTATGTGGTTTCTATTTCCCTTTTCCTATGTGGCCCAACACATTGAAATGGAGAAGGAACACGTATGACTGATACGCACACTTGATGGACATGTGATACTGGTGCCACCGCTATAGTGCTTGGGTGGTGTCTGTCTCTGAGGCTCCCCATAGTGGCCCCTGATATGGCCCATAGGCTATTCCTGTTCCAGGCAGGGCTTTGTGGAGACACACAGGATGATGGTGTGACAGCTTTCATCTTCTGCAGGGCCCTGCCACTCACTGTAAACTCGTCTGGAACTCATCACCGGCCAGAAACACTTTTCAGTTTAATGTGCTCATTAGAAAACGCACAGCACCTACATAATCGTGAGCCACGACACACAGTGTTATTGCAAAAAAAAAAAACGGTTTCCTTTTAATGCTGCAGTAGAAAAAAAAGGTTATATGAAGTCATATAATGGGTGCTTCATTGTCAACAACAACAACAACAACAAAAAACACGGCACAGAATGCATAACAGTGTCTGTGCTGTTTACATGCCAATATTTTACACCTAAGATGTCCTTACACTGGCAGCTGTCAGTTACTTCAGCAAATGAACTGCCAAAAAAATGGAGCAGAACTGTCAATCAGAGGTGAGGTAACTATGGTTACCTTTCATATCCCCAAAAGATAACGCTGCAGTGCGGAATTGTGGGAGAGTAATTAGACAGAGAAAAAAAAAAGAGATACCAATCCAAAGGCATCCTACGATATGAAACAACAACCAAGAGTGCTTATAAATAAAACGTGTGGAATTCTCCGTTACTTCATAAAGTAACATCTGTTGTACAACCTTTTGTCTTCTTAACGTTCAAATACCGGCACATGTACTGTCTTGTACTAGAGGTTTAACCCTTTGAGCACGAGGTGGTAATAAAAGAGTTCTGGGTAATTTTGTTCCTCTTATTTTCATATCATTGGATTAAATAACATATTTTACAAAACTATTGTGCAAAACAATTTCATTCATGTCTTCATATATTGTGCACCAGTAGATAGTCATACTCCTCTTAAATTAAAAATATAAAAATGATGCATAATTTAGACAGGAATTAGTATATATGTTTTTAGATACATTTTTACACAGACCTGAATTCATAAAGGTCCCTGATTTAAACAAAGTAAACGACTTCAGATTGAGATTTTGCATCACATACGATGCATCTTTAGAGATTGGTTGTTGGACAGGGACATATGGTGCTTTCATTGTGCAGCTTACAAACCACACAATAGCTTGGTCAATTCCAATCTAAAATAGTTTGTTTTTGAGAAGGGTTTTGGATCATTCGGGTAGAAGTGCTTGGCCGTACTCAGAGGGTTAAATTTCAGATGCTGACACCAGCACATAAAGATCACATTAACAAAAAGAGAGGGAAAGAGAGAGAGAAAAGAAAAGTGCACCAGATTTAGTTAACCAAATGTTCAACTAAACTGTTTCATTTATGCATGCAGCTTATCGCATCTCAAAGGATGCCAGAATATAAAGAAATCAAATCCAATTTACACAACTTTCAAATACATACCACTTCATTTTAAAATATTGTTCAACCTTCATTTGTTTTATCAGTGACAACAGCACCTCTTTCTTCAACACTGCACATTTAGAAAATGACCGTCTTTTCATAAAAAGGAGAGCATAAACAAACAAAAGCTTCTTGGGCCAGAGTGAGTCTCCCTTTTAAAGAAAATCAGAAACCATGTGCCGAAACTAAACAGTAGTTCCACGGCATCTTTGTGCAGTTTCATCACTTAATAGTTTTTAGTCCTTTTTTTTGAAAGAAATGTCTGTGAAAGGCTAAAGATAGACCAAGAGAGAACGGGAGAGAGAGAGAGAGAGAGAGAGAGAGAGAGAGAGTGCAGCATGTCCACAGCTTAGTGCTACTGTTTCTCAAGCTCACACACATACATAAGGTGGTCCTCTGGGGATTTCCCATGGGTCTTGCTCAGGTGGAGCTTGACTGCGTGCTTGCTTGCAAAAGTCCGGTTGCAGAGCGTGCACTGATACGAGGTGCTGCTGCCGTCCTCGTCAGGGGAGGGAGACGGGGAGTGGGCGTGGGAGAGGGAGTGAGGGTTGGAGTGGGAGTGGTTGGAGAGCAGTTTTTCAGACAGGCTTTTGGCGTGACGTGAGATCTGGCTGACAAGCTGCTCTCCAGACAGTTTGGCCAGGTCTCGGAGTCTGAAGCCCAGGTGAGACTCCAAGTGGTTGACGTAGGTGGAGGGGGAACGGATCTGAGAAGCACAGTCGCTGCAGAAGAACACTGGGTGGCCTGAGTCCAGGTTCTTTAAGAACTTCGTCCCTCCGGTTCTCCTCAGCTGGTACTTGACGTTGGCCAGCCAGTGGCTGATGGTCGTCATGGAGAGGCCTGTGAAACGGGAGATGTGCATCCTCTCCTGGGGGCTCAGGTCAGACATCACGTACTTCCCATCGCCAGTCTGCCGGAGGCTGGCAGTAAACTGGGCCTGTAGGATCAGCAGGTGTTGGGGGTTCCAGTTGGACTGCCGGCCCTTGCGTTTCTGGGCTGGAGAGATCTCCTCTAGCTCCTCTTGAGTGGAACCCTCGAGGTCAGACCTTTCCGACAGGCTGGTGGGCGTGGAGGACTTGGAAGCTTGACTCTCTGTGAGGTTTCTCAGCATGTCTGATATGTCAGACAGGGCGTTCTCACGCAGCGGGGAGTTGGACATGAACGAGGCCACAGCGGACGAGGCCTTGGCCATGGTGGCTGTGGAGGAGGGGGAGCCCGAGGAGGGTGTTGATGTGGATGACGACAGGGCAGCCGAACCCAGGGAGCTACTCTTTTCATTCTTGCCTTTGGTCAGGTCTATTGGCTGGTCGTTGTTGACGTGGTAGAAGTAGCGGTCTAAGTGCTCGTTGTTTTTTTTGGTCTGAGCTGGGGTGGAAGCGGCGACCGCGGCCTTCTCTGCCAGGCTGTTGCTCATCTTGAAGAGCATGCTCATGGGGTCCAGGGATGGCAGAGCAGGCTTGGCCGCCTTACCCAGGTGGACGTTCATCACGGACTGAAGCGCACTTAGAGGATTGACGAAGGGCTGCTCTGGCGGGTGGTCTGTAATAATGGCTGTGCCGCCACACAAGGCAGAGATGGGGGATTTGACAGCAGACTCCATTCCATTCTCCAGCGACTCCTTCATATTGGCGTCACCGTTACAGTCTTTGTGGCTGCCTCCTCCGATGCTCTCGGGGGTTTTAGACCCTCTCCTCCCTTTAGGGGACTCCCCTCTGGCTGACTCCCCAGCCTCGCTGCTGCAGGGGGAGGGTGTGGCTTGTCTCATTGGGGACGCCCTTACACTGGGCTCCCGCATCTTCTCCTCCACCTTGGCTACTTTCTCAGTCACCTTCTTCACCAGCTCCTCCATGGCGTGGAAGTTGTTTTTGGGGAGAGGAGAGGTCTGGCGGCTGGGCGGGGAGATCAGAGGTTGGTTTTTGGCATTTTGGAAAAGGGTCTCTCCTCCAGGGAACATGTACTTCAGGGCTGAGCTCTTTCCTGAGTTGGCCAGTGAGAGCTTCATGATGTTTGGGAGCTGGTATGCAGCATGGATGCTGGGGTAGCCCCCCCAGCTGGGAGCACCGTTCTGTGCTTTGTTGATGGCTGATGTCACTGTGTTCTCCAAGGACTTCAGGATGTCAAACCCTCCCTTAGGGCTCTCCTCCAGATCCTCCTCTGTTAAGTAAGAGTATTTGGAGGAGATATCAAATTTCTCCTCTGTCTCGTCATCTCCGGTTTTCTTGTCTTTGCTGCTGTTAGCGGTTTCCTTCATACATTCCTCTTCCTTCTCCTCCTTCTTAATCTCCACAGCCATGGCAGGGGAAACACTAGAGGGAGGAGGTATGGGTGGAGGAGGTGGGGAGAATGCTGTGGCTGCCAGTGGCACAGACTGGAATTTCTCCTCACCAGCAGAAATGATGGGGATGGGTGTTGGGGGAGACTCCATGATGGGCTTGCCTTTCTTAATGGCAGAGTTTGTGACCTTGATGAAGTGACCGGTCACCATCATGTGTGCTGTTAGCTCTTGAAGTGTGTCGTGGGAGCTGCCACATTCCATGCATTTCAGGATCTGGGACTTCCTGGACTCGAACTGCCATGCATAACTGGCTCCATTCTGGTGTCCGTAACGGTTGTTTGGGGTGATGTAGGGGTTGGATGCCTTCTGGAGGGGGTCATAAGGGTCATTTAGGGAGGGTTTGGGGGTGCACCCATTGGAGTCTGGGGAGCTGGGGATGTCGAGCTCAATGGGGGCTCTCTTCCGGGCGGAGGAGATGATCTTGGCTGCCACAGGAGTCACTGGCTCCTTCAGAGGAACTTTCTGGTAGTGTTTTGTCTTAATCATGTGGACACTGAGGTCCTGCAGAGACTCAAAGGAATGTCCACAGTACATACACTTCAGGACCTTCTGAGCATCTTCTTTCCCTTCCATCTCCAGGAGGGATCGTTTACGTGGCTTGGACCAGCGCTTGGTGCCGTCGCTGTCTGTCTCGTGGTTGTCATCGCGGTAGTGGCCTGTCTCATTCATGTGTACAGTCAGCCCCACCAGCGTGTCGTAGGCAGCACTGCAGTCCTTGCAGCGGAACTTACTGGCACCTGTGAAGATGGAGCCGTAGAGCTTCGTGCTCTGACGGTAGAGCTGCACAGTGCTGAATAGGTTGTTTTGCTCCGCTGCTGGGAGGTTGAGCCGGTTCTGGTTCTGAGAGACCTGCTGGAGGGTCTTGGCCACGGCGGACTGGTGCCAGTCGTAACCATTGCCATTGCTGCCACAACTGCTGCTACTGCTACTGCTGCTGCTGCTGTGGCTGCGTGGAGGTTTCTCCACCGCTGGCGGCTGGGTGAGGTTGAGGTTCAGAGACGACCAGTAAGAGTTGGTCAGGAAGCTGGTGTAGATGGCCTTCATCTGCTCCAGGCTGTCTGGCCCGGTGGTGGCGCCGTCCTCCGTGGCTACAGCTGTGCTGGTGGCCATCGTGACAGAGGAAGATGGCGACAAGGGCGTTAGTGGCACCTTTGCGACCTCCTCCTCATTTCTGAGAGAGGCACTCTCAAAGTCTGACATGCGGTCACTGGACTCACTCAGGTGAGACTCATTGTCCAACTCATGGCCGGAGAAGTCGGCCACGGGGGAGTCGTGGAAACCAGGCCGGTCATTGAAAAGGAAGTCCTTGTCTTGGCACATGTACTTGACCGCAGGCTCCTCCTCCCCGGCAGAGTCCTCCCCTTCCAGGTCCTCATCGAGCAGGGCAGCCTCCTTCTCATCCTCAGGGGCATACGCTGGGGAAACAGAGAGAGAAACAGAGAGAGGATTGTTATTACCACAGCACACCATGTCTAATGATGAAGATCTCCAATTTGGCATTCTTGCGATGCCTTGCATATCAGAAAGCTGATAGAAGTACTGGAATGTTCTTCCCATATCAGAAAAGCAAAGCAATCACAGACAAGACCACTTCATATCATCAACTGTTGCTGTAATTCCATTTCAACTTCCCCATTGCATTTACATTGTTTTCCAAATGGAGTAAAGTCCCTCCCTCCCTCCCAGCCTCCCTCCCTCCCTCCCAGCCTCCCTCCCTCCCTCCCTCCCTCCCTCCCTCCCTCCCTCCCTCCCTCCCCCTTTGTTCTTTACTGCAGAGACTGAGAAAGACAGAGAGAGAAGAGGGAAAGGAAATGGCTCTTCAAACACAACTTGCCACCTTATTCTTCTCAAGGGGCAACAGCTTGAAATTAAAACTAAATTTGAAATTAATGAAGCACATTCTGGAGGTGGCACTCGTTTCTGAAGTAATAAATGACTTGTATCAACCTCCGAGACAGCAGTTCCTGTCTGTCAATTAATATGTCTTACGCTTCTTCTTCAGCCTCTAATGCATTTCTTAACAGACCCACTCGCCATTTAAGCATGCATTTTCACTCATTACACGGCACGGGCTCGCCTACTTGTAAATAAAAATGAGCGTATGTACGTTTCCAAAGCCAAATCTCTCCGAGCAAAACACATTTACTTCAATTGCAACAGATGAGAAAGTTGAGTTATTATTTACAGTTTAGCCCGGAGAGTAGACTTTCAATTTGTATTCAAATCCCTCCTGTTTAAAACAATCAAATGTGGATTGCAGTGAGAAGGAAAGATACAAATAAAAAAAAAATAAAAAAGCACTTCCTATCATTGTGCAGACACATACACATATTTGGTGATGGAGGCTGTCGGCCTGGAAGACGAGCTGAGATGATAGACAGGACATTGGGATAATTCCGTACATTCCTGACCATTCCTGATTCCTAGCTGTGCATCATTCATTGTCCAGGTATGTAAACTAAGGGCAAGAATGACACTGACCATGGTGTCCCAGTGCACACACTAACAACTGCTAAAGGTCACTTGAATATGAATGCTCTCAACAGTCAGAGCATTATCTATAAGAAACCTATAAATCACGCTTCAATAAGGGGACACTATAGCAACAACAACAAAAAAGCAATCACTTAAAAGAATGGAAGTTTTTTTTTTACTAAAACGTATACGAGCTTTGTGGAGAAAGCCACAGCCTCTTCAAAAGGTACAGTTCCATCTGGTGACATTTGGGTAGCTACCTCCAGAACCTGCCCGCCATGTCACACAACACGCTCCAGTAGTGTTACTGCTGACTTCTATCTCGGAGCGGTACTGAAGGTGTGAGCACACTGCATCAGCCCAGACGCAGGGGGGGGGGGGGGGGGGGGGGGGGGGGGAATCTCTGTCATTGTCAGGGGGCTCATTCTGTTGCCTTTGGCAGTGTGGTGCTGTGGGATAAACAGATGCACTGAAACACGCAGCAGCTCCCGGGCGTTGCGCCGCAGTAGAAACGCTGCGCCTCCGGGCAGTCTTCCGTAGCCTTTCGACTGAACGAGCGGGCTGCTTAATGTTCAATCTCGCACATCGACACGCAGCAAGTTGGAATCGGTTACCTCGTGTGTGTGCTAGTGTACAGGATTTATACAACATAATACATTGGTGAAACAACTACTGAGCCGGAAGGAAATGTATTCTTACAGACAATTATTTTGGTAGCATTTCTACTTCAAATGTTCCAACATTTCTGAAGAATGTCTACGACTTGTCACATAAATCTTAGGGATTACACTATTATTGTATTTAAAAAAAAATATCAACAAATATTTAACTGGGCAGGTCAGTTAAGAACAAATTCTTATTTACAATGACGTCCTACCCCGGCCAAACCCTAACGACGCTGGGCCAATTGTGCACCGCCAATCACAGCCGGTTGTGATCCAGCCTGGAATTGAACCAGTGTCTGTAGTGACTCCTCTAGCAATGAGATGCAGTGCCTTAGACCGCTGCGCCACTCGGGAGCCCCAGAGTAGCCCATAGAAACGTTTACATTTAGATGCATAATGGACATCTGCCATTTTGTGAACAGATGCAGCGATGCTCAGAAAAGCACAATTGGAATACTGAGCAGCAAAATATGGGACATCTTAACATGTAATCCAATACCACACACAACTCAACAGGCAACCCTGATCAGGCCATGCACACACACACACACACACACACACACGCACACACTGCCATCTGTTCTGAATCAGCCAAAACGACAGCTGTTTAAGAGAAGAATGCCTTTGCTCAGGAAGCAGTCAGAACAGCATACACATCGAGGCCAAACACCCATGTGAAATCTCCTTCCTCAAAATACAACCCAGACTTAAAGCTGTTAAATGTAATTAAAACACACACGGAGAAAGAAGGCATGGGGGAGGGTCATTTTGACACCGAAGCCAATAAATCTGCAGTGCAACCTTTGCTACCGCACTAAATATAAACGTATAGTTCACCTAAAACATCATTGCAACACTGATTTTAATGTCATTAAAATGTGCAACTGAAATCACAGCGAGAGGCCAAAGTAATATGCATCTCTCTGTGCCAATGCCAAGTCATTTTCCTACTGAACCTCCTACCTCCCTCTCAAGTGTGAACAAACCAGCCAAAACACTAACCTTGACCTGAATATGACAGAACAAAAACCAACAGTGGGTGTGTGTGTGTGTGTGTGTGTGTGTGTGTGTGTGTGTGTGTGTGTGTGTGTGTGTATGCGTACGTGCGTGCGTGCGTGCGTGTGCCTACGAAGACAATGAAAGAGATACTGAAAGAGAAAGGGAGGCATTTGTGTGAATGATTCCGTTACTTACATGTGTCTATGTGTGTCTTGCATTAAAGGCATATGGAGATGGAATGTGAGGCAACACATTCAGCACAAAACACCTACTGAAACATCAGCTTTTAGCCTCAGGCATAGAGAGTGGAGAGAGCGAGAGAGAAAGACCGGAATAGATGTGGTAGGTAGGAGGGAAGACAGGCAGAGAGGAAGGAGGGAGGCCTTGGAATGACCTCAAACCTGAGGCCACACAGGGAGCATCTCACAGGCCTCTGGACCGGCGCCAGGCCACAGGGCCCCTAAAGTGACCGTGGATGTGTGTTCCAATATTGAGCTTTCAGCCCTGGCGCAGGCATGGGCAAACGCTCTCCGCCACGCAGGTGCTCTTTTAATTAGAAAACGGGATGGCAAGAAAAAAGGGAGAGCAAGTGAAAATAACCTCTGAATTAATTGGCAGCGGGGAGGAAGAGAGTTTGATCTCGTTTGCGGTGGGATATTAAGAGAGAAGACCCATTGAGAATGGCTCTTTGAAATGGGGGGAAAGATGTGTGCTTTTGGGATTGGGACCACAGAACCCAGAGCGATTAGTTGACTTCTCAAAATAACATGTGTATCTGCATCAAAGGATTCCATGTCCAAACAAATTCCGCTCTGAGCCCCCAATGTATTTCCATGATGTGTCACGTCCATCTGATATCGTGTCAATTAATGCACTGTATATCATTTGGGGATGTTTAAGGGGAAAACCAAACCTCAGGAATCCAATTTTTCACCACATTTTTTTTGTAGCAGTCTTCCCTCTTCTAATTCTTGCCTAACGTTTAAGACATTCGGGTCAGTTGCTGTTCTATCAGTAGCAAATTATTCTGAAAAAGCTCTTTCCATAAAAGGTCAATTCTGGTTGACTTTATTGTATACAAGTCAATACAAACACTAAGGGTTGATTTTAGTCAGGAAGTAGGATACTAGGATACAGATCATCATCGTTACATAATCACTCCGCAGGCAAATCATCCACACAGGCACTCTATTACAGTATGTTTACTGAACTGTTTAGGAGTGAAACTGTGGAATGCATGACACACACTGTGTGTGTGTGTGTGTGTGTGTGTGTGTTTGGGGGGTAGGGGTCTGTAGCCACATGCCTTTCGCAGTTTCACAGCTTTGGTTTGAGGGGCAGTTTCAGACAGACCACGGGATGGATTTTTATCAGATGACAGAGACTTCATTAGCCATCTCTTTCCGAGGGCTGGGTCATGGGAGCATTTCTTCAAGGAAAAAGCAGGAAGGAATCATCACGGTAGCCAATCAAATATCATTTACTTGGCCTGGTTAGAACGGAGAAGAGGAGCAAAAACCCGCAGGTACCATGAATACCTTTCTGTGTCGAGGTGAAGGTGGAAAGGAGAAGAAGGGCTCGATGTTTGGTAATGAACGATGCTAAATATAGCACCCAACCCCACCTTCATAATGGGAGGTAGGTAGCTCCAATACAGCAGTAGGCCTATCTGCTAAATGAGATCATTAGAAGGAGAATGGTTAGTTGCCTTAAGCTGACACTGCCAGTGTGGTAGTGGAGAATATGAGATAGCAGCAGACCCTGTCTCTGTCCCTCCTCTCTCCTCCCCTCCGATCCCCCTCTGATGAGATCCCATACCTCCCTTTTCTCCACCCCCCTCGCCATTCGCCTCTGCCATGATCCGCGTTAATGAAGTTAATTGAATCTGAGATCAATAATGCTTAATTATTGTGATTTGACATGCACAGACAAATTGGTTGGGCGGCTGTGTGCGTTCTAATCTAGTGTGTATTCAAGTGTGTGTGTGTGTGTGTGTGTGTGTGTGTGTATGTGCGTGTGTGTGTGGCAGGAAGGTGGGTAAGGGGCAATTGCTGGCCGGAGCGAGGGATTGAAGAAAGGGAGAATGGAGGCGAGGGAGGCGTGCCATCGATCGTAGAGAGACGCCCCATCGACCCAGACGCCTGACGAATGGAGCCAGGTCTCCAAGGCTACAAGTAAACACTGCCTCCAAAAAGGAAAGGCTACTTTAACCAGCCTCCCTACCCCATCCAGCCATCTCTGTACAGCCATCTCTGTACAGCCATCTCTGTACAGCCCAAGACCACCAGGCCCCATTGCGGATTCAAATCGCAATGTAGCAGAGAGAGAGAGACAGAGAGAGAGAGACACAGAGAGAGACAGAGACACAGAGACAGAGAGACAGAGAGAGACAGAGAGAGAGAGCGAGACTGAGAGAGACAGAGAGAGAGCGAGAGAGACAGAGAGACAGACAGAGAGCGAGACAGAGAGAGAGAGACAGACAGAGACAGACAGAGAGACAGAGAGAGAGAGAGAGAGAGAGAGAGAGAGAGAGAGAGAAAGAGAGAGACAGACAGAGAGATAGACAGAGAGAGAGACAGAGAAAGACAGAGAGACAGATAGAGAGAGAGAGACAGAGAGAGAGAGAGAGAGAGAGAGAGAGAGAGAGAGAGAGAGAGAGAGAGAGAGAGAGAGAACGCAAAGGAATCTGTGACATGGGGATACATATCAACAGCACCTGAAAATGACCTAGGGACTACGTATTGTAATTGCATATACATTGAGCTGACGGGCTGGCCAATGCCTGGCGGTGTGATGATGAGGCGAGGTGAGCGTATATCTGAGTGAGGGTGGATTAGGGGAGATAGAACAGGTTAGGTAAGAGCGGCGGCGGAGGGAGCACGGTGGAACTGTAAGATTATGCATGAACACCGGTGCGAGCGCGGCTAATCGGCTGCTCATGCCACTCAGTTGGAGAGCGGCTGACAGCGTATTTACACACAGTGCCTCACCGTGCCGCCGGCTCCAGGTGCCTGCCTACATGCCTGGGCCCTCCCTTCGCCAGGGTGCTTCCCCAGCCCATCCCCACGCCTTGACACTCCACAGCGCCCGAGCGCAGAGTGCTACTGACGCGTTCTCAACTCAACAAATAGGAGACCCCCCCCCTCCCCAAACCCTTCCTATCTATGCTCTCAGAGTCAGGAGACGGGATGAGAGGGTGGGGGTGTAGAAATAAAATAAGGATTCCCTATCTAGAAATGAAAGAAACCTTAAGTTCAGGTTGATTTCTTAAATGCTACCGTTTAATGTACAAATGACCTGGACTAACCTGTACCCCCGCACATTGACTCAGTACCGGTACCCCCTGTATAAAGCCTTGTTATTATTATGTCATTTAATTGTGTTACTTTCTTTTATTTTAGTACTTTAGTTCATTTAGTAAATATTTTCTTAACTCTATTTATTGAACTGGTTGGTTAAGGGCCTGTGAGTAAGCATTTCACGGTAAGTTCTACACCTGTTGTATTCAGCATTTTACAGTAAGTTCTACACCTGTTGTATTAAGCATTTCACGGTAAGTTCTACACCTGTTGTATTCAGCATTTCACGGTAAGTTCTACACCTGTTGTATTCAGCATTTCACGGTAAGTTCTACACCTGTTGTATTCAGCATTTCACGGTAAGTTCTACACCTGTTGTATTCGGCATTTCACGGTAAGTTCTACACCTGTTGTATTCGGCATTTCACGGTAAGTTCTACACCTGTTGCATTCAGTATTTCACGGTAAGTTCTACACCTGTTGCATTCAGTATTTCACGGTAAGTTCTACACCTGTTGTATTCAGCATTTCACGGTAAGTTCTACACCTGTTGTATTCGGCGCATGTGACAAATACAATTTTATTGATTTGCTTTGCTCAGTGTTCACAGACAAGTGGAGGAGCATTGTGCTGGGAGACGCTGACTAAGATGTTCCGGAATAAAAGCAGTGTTAGTCGAGGCATTCCCCACGAACCCATGACCAAAACCCCTACTATGTCGGTTTTGTACTTATTTTGGATTCCCTAACCACGGTTAGTATTTTGCTTTTATCACTATTAACTAAAACCCACATAAAACCACGGAAATAGTCAGTGGTGAAACCTAGACTGTCAGACACGTCGAGCATTGACACGGAGTGCCGTGTTTCTCAAAATGACCCCGTTTAGACAGGTCCTCCGACACACCACACAGCTCTGAACGGACTTCCCCCTGAGAGACAGTCTTACTGTGAAGTTCACAAAGGCAGAGACAAGGTCAACATTTTCCCAGTTGGCCTGAATGACTAATAGAGACCTGGTTTCTGTGTGAAATGCTGGCTAACAGTAGAGGAGGCACGAATCATTAGAGCAAGCGTTTTTCTCTGTCTTGTCCGTCCCATCACATCTACCACCAAGATGAATAACCCTCAATAGGCCCATGAGTAGTTGATCCGCGGGAATTTGCCCCCGAGTGGCGCAGCGGTCGAAGACACTGCATCTCAGCGCAAGAGGGGTCGCTGCAGTTACCTGGTTCGAATCCGGGCCGCGTCACATCCGGGCCGCGATCGGGAGTCCCATAGGGCCGGCGCACAATTGGCCCAGCGTCGTCCGGGTTTGGACGGAGTCGGCCGTCATTGTAAATAAGAATTTGTTCTCAACTGACTTGCCTAGTTCGATAAAATAAAAAAAAACGAATATGACTGTTTCTTTCTGTCTCACACACTCCCTCAGCCGCAACTAGAATAGACGTATTTCAAAATGCTTCGCCGGTATCTGACAGAGACCGTGTCTGGCACAGGCATAGTGGTTCACAGAGGATGTGATTACATATTAAAACAGAAACACTAAAAAAGGACCTCTTCATATGCATACAAACTGCCTGTGTATATTAGTCTATCTAGCCAGGGGGTTATGATAATTGACTCCCTAAACATCCATTACTATGCCTCTCTCTGATGCCCCCTGCATGAGACGGCGGCCAATGGAATCACCCCCTGACATTTAGACGTGGGCTGGGCTGGGGGGGGTTATGAGCTGTGCGCCAGCATCCCTTCCAGCACTGTCTCAAAACGGCCCACGGACAGACAGCACACACACTAACCATCAAGCAGAGACGATGATCTCGAGCAAATTGTCTGCCAGCCTCCCTTTGTTATTCAGATGTGCACCACTTGGAGCAGTCACATTCCTAAAGCGCAGGGCAACCAGAGGTCACAGTCGTCGGTTCCCAGGGGGAGGGAGGGATGGGGGACTGCTGGGGTGTACACAGTGATCCAACCAGGGCCGAGCAGGATACATCATTTCCAACATCTCTCATCATTTTCTCCTGGAGTCTCTCTGGTATCTCCTTGAGTCTCTCTGGTATCTCCTTGAGTCTCTCTCTGTGTTCCGTCCTTCCTTGCCCCCCCCTCTCAATGCTCTATCATTCCCTGTACTGCCCTGCCTCCCCCTCTCTCAATGCTCTATCCTTCCCTGTACTGCCCTGCCTCCCCCTCTCTCAATGCTCTATCCTTCCCTGTACTGCCCTGCCTCCCCCTCTCTCAATGCTCTATCCTTCTCTGTACTGCCCTGCCTCCCCCTCTCTCAATGCTCTATCCTTCTCTGTACTGCCCTGCCTCCCCCTCTCTCAATGCTCTATCCTTCCCTGTACTGCCCTGCCTCCCCCTCTCTCAATGCTCTATCCTTCTCTGTACTGCCCTGCCTCCCCTTCTCTCAATGCTCTATCCTTCCCTGTACTGCCCTGCCTCCCCCTCTCTCAATGCTCTGTCCTTCTCTGTACTGCCCTGCCTCCCCTTCTCTCAATGCTCTATCCTTCCCTGTACTGCCCTGCCTCCCCCTCTCTGCTCGAGTCCCACTCATAACAGAATCACAGGACTGTGTCAGTCTACCATTGGAGAGGGCTGCTGGGTAATGGGAGAGAACAGATTTGGCTGTGATCCCTTCGGCCTTGCTGTACTTTCTCTGAACACACACACACACACACACACACACACACACACACACACACACACACACACACAGACACCCACACACACACACACACACACACACACAAATACACACTCAAACGACAAGCCTGACACAGATAAGACAAACAGAAAACACACGGCATCAAAGAAGAGAATACTGAATTCAAACCCTGATATCCCTTTGTCTCACTGAAACACACCCAGAGAAGGACGACACACACAGACTATAACAAAAATGTTGGAGGGGAAATAATAGCTATTTCCAAACCATAATACCCAGCGTTAAGAGCAGTCGGCTCTGTGATTTAGGTGGTCTGTGGAGATGTCAGTCTGCAGTCCCTGGGAAAGGGAGGAGAGAGCAGTCCTAATGGGGAAGTGGCGGCCAGCTCGGCGCTAGCTCCCAGCTCCCATCCCTGCTCTAGATTTGGTTTGTCACTGGATATCCATTACCTGCCAGTCTCCTCTGATCTCTTTGGACAGCCCTGATCAAAAGATGTCATTTGACCTACTCGGCTCGGCTCGGCCGGGAAGTTAGCGCCGGGCCACGGGGAGGCGCGGGACGACCTGCCCGCAAATAAAACGACAGCATCACTTTACCGTCCCGTCATGTACGGGAGGGCGATTATGATAATGCCAGATCTGTCAGAACACAAACGGACAGAAAGGCAGATCGCCGGCGCTGCCGCTAATGTGGAGGATACAGCCCTCTCCTCTCTCTCTCGTCATAGTCTCCCTCTCCCGCTCACACACACTCACACTCTTGTCTCTTTCGTTATTGGGCTGGTGTGAAGGTGGAGAGGGAGAGAGCGAGAGGGCTCCAGCAGCTGAGAGGGTGGCCAGGGCTACTGTGGTTGTTTGAGGCTGTGTCAGGTCTAATCTGCTAGCATGCCCTGGGCCCCACTGCATCCTAATGCCGACATGTTTGTTTATACTGATTTAGTCGCGGGATGACGCTCCAGATAGGATTGCGGGCACCTGATTTCTTCTGATATTGCCCGGGCTAAATTTAAAAGGCAGCGTTTCGGGGGTTGAGCTGTGGGCTGGACTGGAGCCATGACTTACAAACACGCATGTCAACACGGGCGCACACACACACACACGCACACATCCTCCCACACACTAACAAAAAGAGGCATACACACCCCCAACCACAATGGGAAACTTTGCTGGGCCGTTGAGCACTAAAAGGTATGAAGTGTGTAGCGTTTTAGAGGAAAGAGAAACAGCTAGCACTAAAAGCTGGAAAACAGCCGCACTCCGAGGTCATTTAGACTGCAAAGAAAACACAAACCATTTAGTTTGAGCATTATCTTTTAATTTAATCTTGAATGATTTATAATCCATCACGCAAGGCTTCAGCCACATCCAATTATTCTCCGTGGCTTGATTGACAACAAAGGTGATTTATGAAGCTAATAAAAAGTGATGTGCTCTCAGCTCCCGGTGAAAGTAGCCAACCGGACTGAGACTTTAAAGAGACACTGGGCCCCCTTTCTTTAGGGCCTGCCCACTTCCTGAGTGCAGACGAGATCAATAGCCCAGGCCTTTGGGTGGAGAGGGTGTTATGTTGGGTAGGGTGGGGGAGGGGGGGGGGGGGGAATACCCCAACAATCACTTAACGATCTCCCCACGTAACAGATAAATCACTCCCTGCATCCCACTCTGGTGTGCCAGAAACGTTGGAAATCAAAATGTCAACCATTCTGACGGGAAGGGCTCTGTGTGCAAGGCCGAGTGGTTATATTATGCTTTAATTCCTCCAGCCGTGGTGTATGTGTCATCTTATTCCGGGCTTTATCGGCTAATGTTCCGCTCAATCACTTGATATTAATGAAAAGCAGAGAGCAGAGGCTGGGGGGGGGGGGGCAGAGTTCACATGCATATCAATGCTATTTCCCCGATGTCATTATGAAATATTCAACTGTTTACAGCGGTAAGCCATGTAGGCCTACTTAATGAGGCTTTAACCCAGAGTTACAAATAGGCCCTGGCTCCTATTTCTATACAAATCCCTATTCCAGCTCACTCAACATTCACCAAATCTGCATTCATATGAAATGCTGTTCAGAACAACCACATGAGCATGAATAACACAGTATAAATGCTGCAGAATTCCAGACAATTGTTTGTTTGCAAAGCAAAAATACATAAACAGTGGTTTAAACGTGTGTGTGTGTGTGTGAGCCGCCCCCCTTCCCTTGTGTCCTTTATCCTAGCGGAGATGAAGCTATGTAGGGATAAGCTATGCCAGGCTAGGTGAGAGGAGGAGGGGTTTGAACCGGAGGGCTGACTACTGTCCTAGTAAAGCAGCAGAGAAGCCTACGCCAGAGAGGCAGAGAGGAGGGGTTTGAACCGGAGGGCTGACTACTGTCCTAGTAAAGCAGCAGAGAAGCCTCCAACACACAGCCAGAGAGGCAGAGAGGAGGGGAGCGCTGGGGGACTGGAGGGGAGCGCTGGGGGACTGGAGGGGAGGGTGGGGGACTGGAGGGGAGCGCTGGGGGACTGGAGGGGAGGGTGGGCTGTGCAGGGCCGTGCCGTGCTGGGCGCTACGTGCCTGAAATGAAACACAATAGGATGTAAACAGGATGCGTAATTATGACACCACTGATCCAGACTTCACGGCTGCTGGGTGACATAACGTGGTCACACACACACACACACACACACACACACACACACACACACACACACACACACACATCCCCACACACGCACAAACAAAGAACGAGAGAGAGAGAGGTTAAAACCCAGGATCCTCCGTGCCACAGACCATAACCTCTGCCCACATGCTCTCTAACCCCGTCCTCCTGTGAGAGTACCAGTATATCACATCTCAATAGGTCCCTCACTTTTTAACTGCCACACGAAAAGAAGTACCATTTCCCCGCGTCGTTAGAGGCGTGGACATAATGCGTGTCATACAGCCCGTGTTGCTTTAGCCATCCTACATTAGCCATCCTACATTAGCCATCCTACATTAGCCATCCTACATTAGCCATCCTGCATTAGCCATCCTACATTAGCCACCCTACATTAGCCATCCTACATTAGCCATCCTACATTAGCCATCCTACATTAGCCATCCTGCATTAGTCATCCTGCATTAGCCATCCTACATTAGCCACCCTACATTAGCCATCCTACATTAGCCATCCTGCATTAGCCATCCTACATTAGCCACCCTACATTAGCCATCCTGCATTAGCCATCCTGCATTAGCCATCCTACATTTGCCATCCTACATTAGCCATCCTGCATTAGCCATCCTACATTAGCCACCCTACATTAGCCATCCTACATTAGCCATCCTACATTAGCCATTATCCACCTCTACGCAGACGACACCATTCTATATACTTCCGGCCCGTCCTTGGACACTGTGCTATCTAACCTCCAAACGAGCTTCAATGCCATACAGCACTCCTTCCGTGGCCTCCAACTGCTCTTAAACGCTAGTAAAACCAAATGCATGCTTTTCAACCGTTCGCTGCCTGCACCCGCACGCCTGACCAGCATCACCACCCTGGATGGTTCCGACCTTGAATATGTGGACATCTATAAGTACCTAGGTGTCTGGCTAGACTCTAAACTCTCCTTCCAGACCCATATCAAACATCTCCAATCGAAAATCAAATCAAGAGTCGGCTTTCTATTCCGCAACAAAGCCTCCTTCACTCACGCCGCCAAACTTACCCTAGTAAAACTGACTATCCTACCGATCCTCGACTTCGGCGATGTCATCTACAAAATTGCTTCCAACACTCTACTCAGCAAACTGGATGCAGTTTATCACAGTGCCATCCGTTTTGTCACTAAAGCACCTTATACCACCCACCACTGCGACTTGTATGCTCTAGTCGGCTGGCCCTCGCTACATATTCGTCGCCAGACCCACTGGCTCCAGGTCATCTACAAGTCCATGCTAGGTAAAGCTCCGCCTTATCTCAGTTCACTGGTTACGATGGCAACACCCATCCGTAGCACGCGCTCCAGCAGGTGTATCTCACTGATCATCCCTAAAGCCAACACCTCATTTGGCCGCCTTTCGTTCCAGTTCTCTGCTGCCTGTGATTGGAACGAATTGCAAAAATCGCTGAAGTTGGAGACTTTTATCTCCCTCACCAACTTCAAACATCTGCTATCTGAGCAGCTAACCGATCGCTGCAGCTGTACATAGTCTATTGGTAAATAGCCCACCCATTTTCACCTACCTCATCCCCATACTGTTTTTATTTATTTATTTTTCTGCTCTTTTGCACACCAATATCTCTACCTGTACATAACCTTCTGATCATTTATCACTCCAGTGTTAATCTGCATAATTGTAATTATTTGCCTACCTTCTCATGCCTTTTGCACACAATGTATATATAGACTTTCCTTTTTTCTACTGTGTTATTGACTTGTTAATTGTTTACTCCATGTGTAACTCTGTGTTGTCTGTTCACACTGCTATGCCTTATCTTGGCCAGGTCGCAGTTGCAAATGAGAACTTGTTCTCAACTAGCCTACCTGGTTAAATAAAGGTGAAATAAAAAAAAAAAAATAAAAAAAATCCTACATTAGCCATCCTGCATTAGCCATCCTGCATTAGCCATCCTGCATTAGCCACCCTACATTAGCCATCCTGCATTAGCCATCCTGCATTAGCCATCCTACATTAGCCATCCTACATTAGCCATCCTGCATTAGCCACCCTACATTAGCCACCCTACATTAGCCACCCTACATTAGCCACCCTACATTAGCCACCCTACATTAGCCACC
The DNA here is from genome assembly GCF_057628025.1 of Oncorhynchus mykiss. Lineage (NCBI taxonomy): Eukaryota > Metazoa > Chordata > Actinopteri > Salmoniformes > Salmonidae > Oncorhynchus > Oncorhynchus mykiss. The sequence goes on from NC_143047.1 coordinate 12,136,489, forward strand.
CTACATTAGCCATCCTACATTAGCCATCCTACATTAGCCATCCTACATTAGCCATCCTACATTGTGTGTGGTAACAAATCCTTCACATATGTTGTTTTAAATAACAAAGGTAAGCCAATTCATTTGAACATTTTATTTTAAAACTGACCCAGGGTTTCTGTCCAACCCTGTTGGTGTATTTTGAAATGCCATATTCATATATTGCCTTGTTTTTTCCAAATCTAAAATAATCGAGGAGGAAAAAAAAGACGTAATTTTGACGTAATTAAACATATTAATAATAATGAACAATGTATTCATGTATCATTCATAGGTCATTTCAACATCAGGAAGTCAAATGCCCCAGTAACTGAAGAGGCACACAGAACAAACAGCACTGAAACAAGATCACCCTCTTCACTCTTTGTTTTCTTTCTCTAAACAACACTTCTCGTGTCATTTCCGTAATGAATCACTCCGGTAACATATATTTTCTGCAGTGATTTACAACAGGAATGAAATTAAAAAGCAATATAAAACCGTGAGAAAATAACAGCTATAACGAGCGCATTCCTGGGCTTTGATATTTCATTTGTGGCTAGTTCTAGTCCCGGAAATGTGGAGAATGATGGATAGCCAGTCATCCAAAGCCTTCAACACCTCTTAACATGAGCCGCTCCTCAGAGCCGCTCTGGGAGGGGCCCTCCCCTTGTAGTTTTGGGGGCCGTTGGTGACTTGTTTGGGACGGGAACTGATACAGTATCCATTTCAAAGAGCTGGACATGCCGTTGGTTAGGAGAGGGGTACGCGGAGAGGGATGAAATATGGCAGGAAGAAGGGATGCCACTTTTAATTATCTAATTAGTGCTTAAGAGCGTGCATGAGCCGAGTGGGCTTTTTGGACCTGCTCTGCCTGCTGCTGCTGCTTCTGCTGCTGCTGAGGGCCTTAAAATGGCTTCTGTGTGTGTGAGAGAGACAGAGTCACAGAGAGAGAGAGAGAGAGAGAGAGAGAGAGAGAGAGAGAGAGAGAGAG